>NC_061514.1:5222381-5262331 GCF_022539505.1 Lolium rigidum | reverse complement strand
TTGTTTGATGGTCTGCAAGCAACCGAGGTTTTAGCCAAGTGTCTCCTTTCTTGGAAGAATCTCTTTTCAAGTAGAACCGCGTTCCTGGAGGACTCTCCAGCGGACCCCCATTGGGTCCTGGCCGAAATAGTCCACGAGAACAGGCGGATCGGCCACGTGTGCTACAACGGACAACCTAAACTGACCGATTTATCTGCTGCGACCCATCGGACCACAAATTTGGGAAAATGATGCGTCGGTATTGACGCTACATGAACAACACGTGTGTTTGGCCACGCGTGACGTGGGCTCGCTTGGAAACGACCCGCAGGCAGAAGGCTGATCGGTGGCAGCGCTGCTGACTACTGCGCTCGCTGTCTCAACTCCTACGCACAACCGCGGTCATCCAAATGCATGGTGAACTGAAATTTTGAATATATAGCTCTCATCCAAGTGTAAGACAGCGTGCATGCCCCGTTACTCGCGACGCGGATTTTTGGTTGCGACTGCGTCCTCACGGCGTCCCCTGTGTAAAGGGGGTGGGCTCACGGCGTGGACACCATGTTGGACCGTACCAGACGAAAAAGCGCTTTGAAAAGCGCAGCTAAAATAGTCAAAGATCCGACACATCCTAAATTCCTTTAAAAAGACGCAGCTTGGAGTCTCATTTATACCATCGCCATATTAGGTAGGTCACTAGGAGTAAGCTCTAGCATGAAGGAGAGAAAAGTAACCAGGGTGGAGGAATTCATGTCTCGATGCATGATTTGCATACAAAATTACTACCGGAATTTCTAACAAAATAACTGTTGTAGACCTGGCGATGCGTTCTTTACTAGCAGTGCATGGTTTGATCTGCATTTGGTTTTGCGCAAACAAAAAGAAAAGATCTGCATTTGGTATAGGGAGGCGCCGCCGTGCCGGTGCGGGAGTGCAGGATCACCAGCGCGGTTCCGGGACAATGGAGCTAACCGACGAGGGAAAGCCTGAGGACCGGCGCGTTAGGACATGTACAATGGTGATGATTCAGCTGTCTGTAAGACGTAGTTATAGGTGATTTTAGTGATGTGGAGGAAAGAGAATGAGGAGAGAGAAGGAGTCTGTCTGTAAATACAGATAGTCTAAGTCTGTAGGCTTCTTACAGACAGCTGACACCATTTTTATTGTTGTATGAACGTTGTCTATAACTTATACTCACATATAGCTATCACTAAAAATAGATAACTTACAGACAGATTATTGTATACACTGTCTATATCATTGTCTATAGATGACATGGCATACGTCTAAACCAATGCACATGCCCTTAGCATCTCTTGGCTCCACTGCTTCTCTGATGTCCGTGTGGTATTTTTTCCGAGAGCCCTTGGGAATTGAATTGGATGACAGATTCAAGGGGCTACATCATCGGTACAGTTACAACAGAAGCGAGGAGCCCAACCAATCCTGCCATGTTTGCATATTCGGTTACTGTCAAGCGTGACTCCGTTGAATCAACTGAGATGGTTGATCGATCGATCGATCATGTGGAGGCAGTGTCGCCACGGAACGTACTACTCTTCTGTTCTGTTCCCGGGTCACCGCGCAACTTTACCTCCGTACGCACGCAACGCAAGGTCACGTGAAGCTGGATACGGTCCCCTCGATCCGTCGGTGATCGCCGTACGTACGTGCAGCTTGCATGCTTCACCGGATTTCTTGCAAGCGGCACACTCGACTAGACTCGATCGCGTTCGTCGAGCGTTCTCAATTATAGCGGCGGCAACAACACCAATTTGCATCGCTTTCGCTGATCAGGTGCACCGACGCGTGTAAGGCGTGTTGCCAAGCACTTGGCTTATCCACCTGTGCTCTTGAAGGAGACGGATACTGAAAATTGCCTGTGGAAATGGACGGCAAGCCAGCCCAATTATCGCGTTATCGTCTTGCGATAGTTTCGCTGATGTAACCGGACGGACATATTCGTTACAATCACTGTCCACTATCAGTTGAAAAAGATGCACCGAATGGATCCTGGAAAACTATATAACCAAATGGAGGCGCAAAGAGCACACAACTTTAAATTAGTAAAGCCTTTCACGGCCAAGTTTACAAATGCCGGACAGACAGCTTACACTTCCAGGCAAATGAAAACAACAAGCACAAAAACATAGAAAAAGATAAAGGGCCGCTTGATCCTTGAAGCCCTTGCCCTGACTGTAGCTCGACTGAAGAAGAAGTACTGTTGATGGCACACCATAGAGGAACTCACTCCGTCATTCCGGATTACTCCCGTGCCACGCCGGCGACGCTCGAGCTTGATCCCACGACGAGGAGACTCGGTTTTCGACAGGAGGTTCGATTATGACCAATTTCCCAAAAAATCGTGGCTTGTTGGAGTGCCTCCATGGAAGCACCTACATGGCCTTGTTTCCCATGGTAGCACCTGCCTGCAAGGGTGGGCGGCCAGCAAGAACGCGGGCCAGGGAAGCTAGGGGTGGGGACACAACGCCTCGTGATCACGGAGGAAGAAGATAGGCATGAGGAAAATAGGAAAAAAAAACAAGCAGGCTCCACGCGTTATGAGGCAGTCTTTTCGTTTCAGTATATGATTATTTTTTTCAGATTCAGATTGTGGGGATCGGCAGAGTTGCTCTAACGGATGGATGGAAGGGATGGATGAACTGAACTTCCGTGAAATTTTGAACATATAGCTCTTATATATCCGAACACATGGTGACATATGTGTGTGTGCTGGCTTAACTAAGATGGACATGGATGAGGCAAAGGATGTGGCCCCTTTGAGAACGAGCGCCGAAGACAGAGATTTTTAGTGCGTATATAATCCCCTCGTGCTCATTCTACACCCGCGTTGATGCGATCGTCTGCGGCGCTGA
Organism: Lolium rigidum; assembly: GCF_022539505.1. Taxonomy (NCBI): domain Eukaryota; kingdom Viridiplantae; phylum Streptophyta; class Magnoliopsida; order Poales; family Poaceae; genus Lolium; species Lolium rigidum. Next base: position 5,259,476 of record NC_061514.1, on the reverse strand, counting down.
ATTTTCATATCAAGGTCGTAGGGGCAGCGGCGACCATGGCGCTTCTGGCGTGTCGTCCTCGGCCGTTTTGGACGGCTTGCATCATGATGCCGCCAGCTTCAACGATGGAGCGCGACGTGATCAATGGACGTGCCCATGCGCGTCGCGCGCGCGGGGCCTCGATCATGTACACGTTCCTGGTCGGTGAGCGCGCGAAAAGGACCCGCTGCTTAACGCAGGCCAGGGCCGAAAACGAGATGCTGTGATTTTTCGTTCTCCGTGACAAGGACGACGCTGACTTTTTGTTGCTGTTGAAAAGCCTACTTGTGTATAATAAGAAGAACTCTAAAATTACAAATAGGTCTTTAAGAGCATCTCCAGCCGCGTCCCCCAAAGCATCCCCCAAACGGATTTGGGGCGCGCCGGACAGAAATTCCAGTCGCGTCTCCCAAAGCCCTTTTTTGTCCGGCGCGGCCCGATACGGTGTCCGGCGCCCCGAGCCCGTCCCCGTCCCACAGGGGACGCACCGCCGCACCAGGGACGCCGGACACAACGAAAAGCGAGGCGAACCGACGCAGGCCCTACCCGTCAGCGGCACAGGAAGGCTAAAACCCCGTCGCATACCTTTGGTCAAGCGACGTTAATGGCGTCCCTATTTTTCCAGGCGACGCAGGGACGCGTCTCGTCGCGGACGGCCGCTGGAGTTATTGTGTGCAACCACCCGCTGCCGCCGCTGTTTTAAGACGCCCTGCAGTTCTCGCCGCTCATAATCCTTCTCGTCGCCGCCGCCTCCCCCCTCCCAGATCTTCTCCTCGCCGCTCAAAAAATGTCGAGCTCGTCCTTGATACGTCTCCAACGTATCGATAATTTCTTGTGTTCCATGCCACATTATTGATGTTATCTACATGTTTTATGCACACTTTATGTCATATTCGTGCATTTTCTGGAACTAACCTATTAACAAGATGCCGAAGTGCCGGTTCTCGTTTCTCGCTGTTTTTGGTTTCGAAATCCTAGTAACGAAATATTCTCGGAATCGGACGAAATCAACGCCAAAGATCTTAGAATCCCCGGAAGCATCCAGAACACACGAGAGGGACCGGAGGGGGGCACAGGCCCACCACACCATACCTCGGCGCGGCCTAGGGGCCCGCGCCCCCCTAGGGTTTGGCCAGCCCTTCGACCTTCCTGCGCCGCCTCTTCGCCTATAAGAAGCCCCTGGATCAGAAAACCCGATACCAATTGACGAAACTCACAGAAACCTGCCAGAGCCGCCGCCATCGCGAAGCCAAGATCTGGGGGACAGGATCTCTGTCCCGGCACCCTGCCGGAGCGGGGAAGTGCCCCCGGAAGGCTTCTCCATCGACACCGCTGCCATCTCCACCGCCATCTTCATCACCGCTGCTGCTCCCATGAGGAGGGAGTAGTTCTCCATCGAGGCTCGGGGCTGTACCGGTAGCTATGTGGTTCATCTCTCTCCTATGTAGTTCAATACAATAATCTCATGAGCTGCCTTACATGATTGAGATTCATATGATGATGCTTGTAATCTAGATGTCATTATGCTAGTCAAGTGAGTTTTACTTATGTGATCTCCGGAGACTCCTCGTCCCACGTGTGTAAAGGTGACGAGTGTGTGCACCGTGTGGGTCTCTTAGGCTAGATTTCACAGAATACTTATTCACTGTTGAATGGCATAGTGAGGTGCTTATTTATATCTCTTTAAGATTGCAATGTGTTTGTATCACAATTTATCTATGTGCTACTCTAGTGATGTGTTATTAAAGTAGTTCTATTCCTCCTGCACGTGTGTAAAGGTGACAGTGTGTGCACCGTGTTAGTACTTGGTTTATGCTATGATCATGATCTCTTGTAGATTATGGAGTTAACTATTGCTATGATAATATTGATGTGATCTATTCCTCCTACATATGCATGAAGGTGACAGTGTGCATGCTATGCTAGTACTTGGTTTAGTCTGTTGATTTATCTTACACTAAAGGTTACTTAAACATGAGCATTATTGTGGAGCTTGTTAACTCCGGCATTGAGGGTTCGTGTAATCCTACGCAATGTGTTCATCATCCAACAAAAGTGTAGAGTATGCATTTATCTATTCTGTTATGTGATCAATGTTGAGAGTGTCCACTAGTGAAAGTGTAATCCCTAGGCCTTGTTCCTAAATACTCGCTGAGTTACTACTGCTTGTTTACTACCGCTGCGTTACTACTGCTGAGTTACTATTGCTTGTTTACTACCGCTTGTTTACTACTCGCTGCGTTACTACTTGCTTGTTTACTCGTCCTGGGCAGAGCACTTTTCTGCCGTTGCTACTACTTATTCATACCACCTGTATTTCACTATCTCTTCGCCGAACTAGTGCACCTATTAGGTGTGTTGGGGACACAAGAGACTTCTTTCTTTGTGGTTGCAGGGTTGCATGAGAGGGATATCTTTGACCTCTTCCTCCCTGAGTTCGATAAACCTTGGGTATCCACTTAAGGGAAACTTGCTCGCTGTTCTACAAACCTCTGCTCTTGGAGGCCCAACACCGTCTACAAGAATAGAAGCTCCCGTAGACATCAAGCACTTTTCCGGCGCCGTTGCCGGGGAGGGAAGGTAAACGGCACTCACACATTGGCAAGCCCGGCAACTAAGCACTTTTCCTCCCTCGTCAACTACGCGCCAAGCACTTTTCTGGCGCCGTTGCCGGGGAGGAAAGGTAAAAGGCTCTCATACTACGTCTCAGGTAAAGTATTTTTCCGGCGCCGTTGTGTGTGTGCTCAAAGCTATTTCCTTTAGATCCTGCAATTGCATCTTGTTGTTTCTTGTTTACACTAGTTTGGCATAATGTACAAGAGTGAGCTTCTTATTCTATTTCCTGATTTAAAACATGGATTGTTTGATGCGAAAATTAAAAAACCTATGAAATCTTCTTTGCATGCTGGTAGTAATATTAGTATGAACGCTTTGAACACCATTGTTGACAATAATATAGAAAGTTCTAAGCTTGGGGAAGCTGGTTTTCATGATCTTTTTAGTCCCCCAAGCATTGAGGAGAAAATTTACTTTGATGATTCTTTACCTCCTATTTATGATGATTATAATGATAGTGGTCTTTTGGTGCCACCTACTATGGAGAGTAAATTTTGTTGTGATTATACTATGCCTCCTACACTTGATGAGAATAATAATGATAGCTACTTTGTTGAATTTGCTCCCACTACAACTAATAAAATTGATTATGCTTATGTTGGGAGTAGTAATAATTTTATGCATGAGACTCATGATAAGAATGTTTCATTTGATAGTTATATTGTTGAGTTTGCTCATGATGCTACTGAAAGTTATTATGAGAGAGGAAAATATGGTTGTGGAAATTTTCATGTTACTAAAACACCTCTCTATGTGCTGAAATTTTTGATGCTACACTTGTTTTATCTTCCTATGCTTGTTACTTTGCTCTTCATGAACTTGTTTATTTACAAGATTCCTATGCATAGGAAGCATGTTAGACTTAAATGTGTTTTGAATTTGCCTCTTGATGCTCTCTTTTGCTTCAAATACTATTTCTTGCGAGTGCATCATTAAAACTGCTGAGCCCATCTTAATGGCTAAAAAGAAAGAACTTCTTGGGAGATAACACATGTGTTATTTTGCTACAGTACTTTGTTTTATATTTGTGTCTTGGAAGTTGTTTACTACTGTAGCAACCTCTCCTTATCTTAGTTTTGTGTTTTGTTGTGCCAAGTAAAGTCTTTGATAGTAAAGTAAGTACTAGATTTGGATTACTGCGCAGAAACAGATTTCTTTGCTGTCACGAATCTGGGTAAAATTCTCTGTAGGTAACTCAGAAAATTATGCCAATTTACGTGAGTGATCCTCAGATATGTATGCAACTTTCATTCAATTTGAGCATTTTCGTTTGAGCAAGTCTGGTGGCCTAATAAAATCCATCTTTACGGACTGTTCTGTTTTGACAGATTCTGCCTTTTATTTCGCATTGCCTCTTTTGCTATGTTGGATGAATTTCTTTGATCCATTAATGTCCAGTAGCTTTATGCAATGTCCAGAAGTGTTAAGAATGATTGTGTCACCTCTGAACATGTTAATTTTTATTGTCCACTAACCCTCTAATGAGTTGTTTCGAGTTTGGTGTGGAGGAAGTTTTCAAGGGTCAAGAGAGGAGGATGATATACTACGATCAAGAAGAGTGAAAAGTCTAAGCTTGGGGATGCCCCGGTGGTTCACCCCTGCATATATCAAGAAGACTCAAGCGTCTAAGCTTGGGGATGCCCAAGGCATCCCCTTCTTCATCAACAAATTATCAGGTTCCTCCCCGAAACTATATTTTTATTCGGCCACATCTTATGTGCTTTTTCTTGGAGCGTCGGTTTGTTTTTGTTTTTGTTTTGTTTGAATAAAATGGATCCTAGCATTCACTCGTGGGAGAGATACACGCTCCGCTGTAGCATATGGACAAATATGTCCTTGGTTTCTACTCATGGTATTCATGGCGAAGTTTCTCCTTCGTTAAATTGTTATATGGTTGGAATTGGAAAATGATACATGTAGTAATTGCTATAAATGTCTTGGGTAATGTGATACTTGGCAATTGTTGTGCTCATGTTTAAGCTCTTGCATCATATGCTTTGCACCCATTAATGAAGAAATACATAGAGCATGCTAAAATTTGGTTTGCATATTTGGTTTCTCTAAGGTCTAGATAATTTCTAGTTTTGAGTTTGAACAACAAGGAAGACGGTGTAGAGTCTTATAATGTTTACAATATGTCTTTTATGTGAGTTTTGCTGTACCGTTCATCCTTGTGTTTGTTTCAAATAACCTTGCTAGCCTAAACCTTGTATCGAGAGGGAATACTTCTCATGCATCCAAAATACTTGAGCCAACCACTATGCCATTTGTGTCCACCATACCTACCTATACTACATGGTATTTTCCCGCCATTCCAAAGTAAATTGCTTGAGTGCTACCTTTAAAATTCCATCATTCACCTTTGCAATATATAGCTCATGGGACAAATAGCTTAAAAACTATTGTGGTATTGAATATGTAATTATGCACTTTATCTCTTATTAAGTTGCTTGTTGTGCGATAACCATGTTTACTCGGGGAACGCCATCAACTCATTGTTGAATTTCATGTGAGTTGCTATGCATGTTCGTCTTGTCCGAAGTAAGGGCGATCTACACCGAGTTGAATGGTTTGAGCATGCATATTGTGAGAGAAGAACATTGGGCCGCTAACTAAAGCCATGATTCATGGTGGAAGTTTCAGTTTTGGACAAATATCCTCAAATCTCTAATGAGAAAAGAATTAATTGTTGTCAAATGCTTAAAGCATTAAAAGAGGAGTCCATTATCTATTGTCTATGTTGTCCCGGTATGGATGTCTAAGTTGAGAATAATCAAAAGCGAGAAATCCAAATGCGAGCTTTCTCCTTAGACCTTTGTACAGAGCGGCATAGAGGTACCCCTTTGTGAAACTTGGTTAAAGCATATGTATTGCGGTGATAATCCAGGTAGTCCAAGCTAATTAGGACAAGGTGCGGGCACTATTGGTACACTATGCATGAGGCTTGCAACTTATAAGATATAATTTACATGATGCATATGCTTTATTACTACCGTTGACAAAATTGTTTCATGTTTTCAAAATCAAAGCTCTAGCACAAATATAGCAATCGATGCTTTTCCTCTATGGAGGACCATTCTTTTACTTTCATTGTTGAGTCAGTTCACCTATTTCTCTCCACCTCAAGAAGCAAACACTTGTGTGAACTGTGCATTGATTCTTACATACTTGCTTATTGCACTTATTATATTACTCTATGTTGACAATATCCATGAGATATACATGTTACAAGTTGAAAGCAACCGCTGAAACTTAATCTTCTTTTGTGTTGCTTCAATACCTTTACTTTGAATTATTGCTTTATGAGTTAACTCTTATGCAAGACTTATTGATGCTTGTCTTGAAGTGCTATTCATGAAAAGTCTTTGCTTTATGATTCACTTGTTTACTCATGTCATACACATTGTTTTGATCGCTGCATTCACTACATATGCTTTACAAATAGTATGATCAAGATTATGATGGCATGTCACTCCAGAAATTATCTTTGTTATCGTTTTACCTCGCTCGGGACGAGCGGAACTAAGCTTGGGGATGCTGATACGTCTCCAACGTATCGATAATTTCTTGTGTTCCATGCCACATTATTGATGTTATCTACATGTTTTATGCACACTTTATGTCATATTCGTGCATTTTCCGGAACTAACCTATTAACAAGATGCCGAAGTGCCGGTTCTCGTTTTACTCGCTGTTTTTGGTTTCGAAATCCTAGTAACGAAATATTCTCGGAATCGGACGAAATCAACGCCAAAGATCTTAGAATCCCCGGAAGCATCCGGAACACACGAGAGGGACCGGAGGGGGCACGAGCCCACCACACCATACCCGGCGCGGCCTAGGGGGCCCGCGCCCCTAGGGTTTGGCCAGCCCTTCGACCTTCCCGCGCCGCCTCTTCGCCTATAAGAAGCCCCCGGATCGGAAAACCCGATACCAATTGACGAAACTCACGAAACCCGCAGAGCCGCCGCCATCGCGAAGCCAAGATCTGGGGGACGGGATCTCTGTTCCGGCACCCTGCCGGAGCGGGGAAGTGCCCCCGGAAGGCTTCTCCATCGACACCGCTGCCATCTCCACCGCCATCTTCATCACCGCTGCTGCTCCCATGAGGAGGAGTAGTTCTCCATCGAGGCTCGGGGCTGTACCGGTAGCTATGTGGTTCATCTCTCTCCTATGTAGTTCAATACAATAATCTCATGAGCTGCCTTACATGATTGAGATTCATATGATGATGCTTGTAATCTAGATGTCATTATGCTAGTCAAGTGAGTTTTACTTATGTGATCTCCGGAGACTCCTCGTCCCACGTGTGTAAAGGTGACAAGTGTGTGCACCGTGTGGGTCTCTTAGGCTAGATTTCACAGAATACTTATTCACCTGTTGAATGGCATAGTGAGGTGCTTATTTATATCTCTTTAAGATTGCAATGTGTTTGTATCACAATTTATCTATGTGCTACTCTAGTGATGTGTTATTAAAGTAGTTCTATTCCTCCTGCACGTGTGTAAAGGTGACAAGTGTGTGCACCGTGTTAGTACTTGGTTTATGCTATGATCATGATCTCTTGTAGATTATGGAGTTAACTATTGCTATGATAATATTGATGTGATCTATTCCTCCTACATATGCATGAAGGTGACGAGTGTGCATGCTATGCTAGTACTTGGTTTAGTCTCGTTGATTTATCTTACACTAAAGGTTACTTAAACATGAGCATTATTGTGGAGCTTGTTAACTCCGGCATTGAGGGTTCGTGTAATCCTACGCAATGTGTTCATCATCCAACAAAAGTGTAGAGTATGCATTTATCTATTCTGTTATGTGATCAATGTTGAGAGTGTCCACTAGTGAAAGTGTAATCCCTAGGCCTTGTTCCTAAATACTGCTGAGTTACTACTGCTTGTTTACTACTCGCTGCGTTACTACTCGCTGAGTTACTATTGCTTGTTTACTACTGCTGCGTTACTACTCGCTTGTTTCTCGTCCCGGCGAGCACTTTTCCGCCGTTGCTACTACTTATTCATACCACCCGTATTTCACTATCTCTTCGCCGAACTAGTGCACCTATTAGGTGTGTTGGGGACACAAGAGACTTCTTGCTTTGTGGTTGCAGGGTTGCATGAGAGGGATATCTTTGACCTCTTCCTCCCTGAGTTCGATAAACCTTGGGTATCCACTTAAGGGAAACTTGCTGCTGTTCTACAAACCTCTGCTCTTGGAGGCCCAACACTGTCTACAAGAATAGAAGCTCCCGTAGACATCAGTCCTCCCGCAAGATCGCCGCGGCGAACGGCTTCGGCCGCGGCAGCCTCACCGTGGCGGAGGCGTGGGCGCTGTACCACGCCCGGTATCCAGTCCCGCCGGACATGCGGCTGCCAAGCAGCGGCAGCTGGAAGATGGCCGTGAACGGCATTGGCGTTCCGCCGCCGCCGAAGCCGCGCACGGAGCAATGGTGGGACGCCGTCAAGGCCCGTCGGGCTCAACTCACCGCCCAGGAGCGGTTGGATCCGACGTGGGCGGTCGACAACAACGACGCTCGGTGGACGACGTACTTCAAGGCGAAGTACGACATCGAGATGTGCAGCACCGACAACCTCGTCGGCGGCCCCAATAGCTAGAACAAGGACGGCCGCGCCCGTGCTCAGGGCGTTCCGGGGCGCACCCTCGACAGCATCATCCGCGGCATCCGCAACGGCGCTCCAAGGCTGGAGATGCCGTCGTCGCCGCCGCCATCTCCTCAATGGCAGCCGAGGAGGACGACGTACTCGTCCTCCTCGCACTCTTCTTCCTCGGGACCGGCGCGATCGACGCCGGTCCTCGTCTTACCGGTCGGCGCCGTACACCGTTCCCAAACGGGAGGTGAAGGAGGAGCCGGCGACGCCCGTCAACACGAGGCGTGGCGGCAGCGGCAGCCGGCGGCAGCAAGGGAGGCGCGGCGGCGCCCTCCTCATCCCGAAGCCGGAGGTGAAGGAGGAGCCGGAGGAAGCTTCGGCGGCGGCGCTGGCCGGGCGGAGTACGAGCGGCGGCGGCGGCTCATCGCCGGCAGCCGGCGACCCCGAGGACTGCCCGGGGCTGCGGGCGGCGTTCTTGGCGTCCATGGACGACAAGGACGCCCGGAGGGCGACCTGGACGCGGCGATCGCCATGTCCATCCGCGACTCCGGCAAGCCGCTGGTGGACCTCACCGACGACGGCGAGGCAGGACCAAGCGGCTTGGTGAAGGACGAGCCCGTCGACGAGCGCGTCAAGCAGGAGGTCGTCACCGACGTCATGTACAACTTCCAGCAGTACTACGACGCCTCCGGCCGCCGCAAGTGGTTCTAGATTAGGTTTAGTTTAAAGTTAGTCAAATTTCGTTCGAATCTATGTAAGTTTGAACGAATCTAATCGAATCTAGTTAAGTTTAAAATTTGCGAAATTTTGTTTGGGGGACGCGACTGGGGAGCGACGTCCCCAAACGCGGCACGAACGAAACACGTCCCCCAAACGCTCAATCCGGCGCGGTTTGGGGGACGGTTTGGGGGACGCGGCTGGAGATGCTCTAAATCATCTAAGAGTACGGCATTAGAACAAGCCTAAGGCATTCTGAAGTCCTCGTCTCACGCTCATCGGAGCCGGAAAAAGTTTATTGTAGTAGAATTTATTGTAGTACAAAGACGTGATGTCGCCATACTAAGCCCCAAATAAAGATGATAATTTTACCCGTAGGCACAGATACCATACCTGCACAAGCAGGATATATGTACACTTGTATTTTAAGAAGACACTTTAGATAAACAATTGGTACGGTTACCCGGTTACCCGTTGGTTATGTGTGGGTAAAGCTTTATGCTCATAGGTATGGATATGGGTAAAAATTTATACTCACTGCATATATGGGTGCATATATGGGTACGAGTGTGGTATTGGCCCCTAGCACCAAACAACCAACACATCAAAGCAGAACCATCAGAAAAAATGAGAACCATAGACTAGGAAGCACAAACTTGTAACCAGACCAATTGACACGAACACCGGATTCTAGGAGATCGGTCGGGAAGACAACTCTACGCGCTCTCCATATATAGGCGCTAGGCGAACCTTTGGACTAATTATAGGGAAGGGAGGACCTTGTTCTGACTTAAGGACGTAGTCGGCTCCGCACCATTCCGAATAAGACACCTCAAATACCAAAATAAAAGAACAAAATCTCTCACCATCGACCCAAGGCCACCGAATGCATGGCGGACCGGTGGTATCACCGGTGAAGGAGACAAACCATTATATTGGTCTTTTTTTTGGAGCACCTCCTCTCTCTCCTCCCCCTCCCCCACCCCCACCCCCTGTAATATGTACCCAAAACGTTAACCAAGGATGATGCTGACCTAAATGCAAGTACTCCCTCCATCCACGAAACAATGTACTTTCAGCTTCCATGAAGAGTCAAACTACTTTAAACCTTGACCAATTTTACATAAAATGTAACAAAATTTATTATACCAGGAATAACCATGGGATACAAATATATTATATCATGAATATAATAATAATAATTTGGTGACATAAATGTTAGTGACTTTTATATAACCATGGTTAAACTTTAAAATGTTAAAGGTTTGACTTTATACACGAAAGTACACTCATTTGTGGACAATACGATCACACTCGCATTACCTGATCGCCCTTCACGGCCGGCCTCACGGAACGACTCTCTTAACCACAGACTTCATGCTAATTTTATCCTACAAGAAAAAGGAAATTTACTCGCCATATTTGAAAAAGTTACTGCTTAGAAAATTCCACTAATGGATAGTGAGGGATGGCACCCTCATGGTATGGGTATGGCTGGAGCCACCCATAATCGTACACGTCACTCTCAATCTTATCAGCCACCCCGGCCTGCCCATACCGTTAATGGGTAGAAGTTTTTTCAATACCTGTCATCCATAAGGGTAAATGGATACGTGCAGGTAAAAATATCTGCTTTTATAGCACATGAAATTGACAAAAAGTTAGTTGTAATATGTAACCATAATTTATAAAAACTACACGTTACAAATATCAACACATAATTATGAACTAGAACATATTATACACTACATCATATTCTCATAAACAGTAGCACTTGCCCATAAACATCAAACATCGGAAGGTGAAGTGATCTTATATTGGGTTTCTAATCCTAACTAACATGCCACCTACTGTGGGACCGGAAAATGTGAGGTTCAGCTTAGCTACGTGGATGTGTGAATAGGGGGAAAATTAAGCATGTTAGATCATTACCACTTCCCAAATTTTGGAGGGTGAATGGGTATGCGGGTATGGATGCTAGAATCACATACCCGTACCTGCTCTACTCGATGGGCATTGATATTTTTCAGTTATATGTTCATAGATCTTTTTTTGTTTCACTAGTTGAATGCCCGTGCGTTGCTACGGCTTCACAAATTTAGACCTTGATATGTTAATCAAAACATCTATAATTAACCATCTATATATGCATCACATAAAGCTTATGTGTGAGTTGCTACAAAATCATGTTGCATTCTACTCAATAAATTTCACATGACGCTTTCAAGTTTATTTTCTCTCTGCATATTCAGAACAATGCATGTGAAAATTGCATAGATTGTGGTGTATGGGTCTAAAAAAATGGTCACTACACGTAGCGGTAGCACACCAGTGATGTCACACTTTACTTCGAGCATCCGCCATCTTCTCTCACTACCCGAGGAGAAGGATGCAATTGTCTCGAGGCTGTTGTGGCTTCCAAGAATCACTCCTTTTATCTAGATTGAGAATAATCAGATAATGAAAAATTGTGAAGAACTAAGTGAGAGCAAAAATACATATTGGTGCATATTATGTGTTACAAAAATAAAAAAGTAAAATAAAATTGGTTCTACGGATTCTTGTTCAATATGATGACAAATATAACTATCATCCATTGCCCGTGGAAAACTGGCAAGTAATTTGTTTCTGCATGTTGCTCGAGAAAGAGAGCCACATACAACTGTTGGAAAGGTTTTGGATGAGATCATAAGGTTGTATATGAACCTAGCAAATGAGAGAATCACAATATATGTGCACATTTTTTTTTGTTAAACTCAACTAAGATGAATAGTTAAAAATGAGGTACATCGTAAGTTTATTGTTATAGACCTCATCACCAACTTCTGAATGTTAATTGCAAGCAAACTAAATAGCAAAAATAGTTGTAGCTGCTTTGTCTTTCACATTTTTTAGATTGTGTATATAGCGGGAGAAAACAATGATCCTAGTGCACACATTAAGGAGGAAACAATACTACCTCGGTTCCTAAATAAAAGATGTTCTAGTAGGCTAGTAACACATTTAAGGTGGACAGAGATAACATTCATGACGATTTAGTTCGTACATAGTAGCAGCACATAGGACATGATCACAGGGTACACAATCAACTAAACAACTATACATTCTAAGCAAAAGGGCACCGTAGGTGCATTTTCCGCTCCTTTACGTACAATTATCCAAACTAAAATCCTGATATGTTGAGGTCTCCACGAAAGTGAAACTCAACCTATATTTCAGAACGAACAACAGTCAACAAACATCCAGCAATTCAGTATGTCAAAATACTACTCCATGCACCCCAAATTAATGGCGTTAGATGGAGTACTTGTATTTAGTTATAGATGGAAGCTAAGCAAGTGATACAACAATAGCAAGTTGTTCACACCTTATTTCAACAACTTCTCCAGGAAATAGATTTCTTGAGATCCTCCAAGGACGTTAACACATCTAATTTCCCAATTGCAAGCCTGGTACAAAAATAAGAAATTCAAGCCTGATTTCCCAATTCCAAGGTGTTCCAAGCTGTAGGTTCTACAAGGAAAACTCAATTTCACAATTGATTTCATGAATTAATATTGCAATACTATTTCTTCCTCTCGATGCCAATTCACCGGATGTGTGTATCACAACAGGGAATTAGTTCAAATCTTATCACGGAGAACATGATAAATGAGAATGGTTCATAATATCTTCTTGTAGACGTTTAAGTTGTGTGTTACTGAACAAAAAGGAGAATCCTCATTAACGGAAGAGCCTACACGAAGTGGCAGTGTCTTTAGCAAAAGAGAAGCTGGTGCTACTGTTATTGCAGATGCAGCGTAGGATTTGAATATGAAAACTCAACATCCAATGAGACTATGCGATTCATATTATCATATAGAAGATTACCTTGAGGGATGCACTCACATTATATAATCAGAGGTCTAAAAAAGTCCATGCCATGGACATGTGCTCAAAAAATGTTGAACGAACCTAGAAGTCCACATCTGCTATAGTTGCCTCGGTGCGTGCATATTGAGATAAAAAGGAAATAGAGAAGTGTAGCTGTCTTACATCCTACAAAGAAAGAATCCAGTAGAAGTTCCACATCCTCTCTGTATCTGCCTCGAAGTGTAGCTGTCTTACATCCTACAAAGAAAGAGCAATTAATTTCTACAGCCTACAGAACTGGAGGAGCATTTTGATTAGATAAAATATATGTATAGCACCGAAAGGGCGATATGAGATCTAGTTAGCCCTTCAGGACATCTTCTAATTACCCAAAGCACCTTCATGCTCCCTTTCAACTTGCATCAGCACTGACAAAGATTTGACGCTAACTCCAAAATGCTGACCACTCGAAGCAAATTATGATATCCGTCCACCGAAATCCTCTGCCAGAGCTGAAACAAATAACATTAGCCCAACCATGAGGCTAATAGAAAAGCAGTACCTACATATAGAATCGTAATCATTAAACTTCATAACAATATTTGAAATTATAATGCTGCTGCATTTTGTATGTATGGTGTTTCTCAAGTTAAATGTAACAGAAATTATCATTGAAATGGTTCAGAAGTTATAATGTAACGGAAATTATAATGCTTCAGAAACAGTGACGTATTCCTATTTTAGAATTTACAACCGTTCAGACGATTAATAGGACAAACTGTAGATGTTCATAGAAATGGACGCAAGGAAGTATTGGAGCAACACCTCAATCTTACATTGACATATATGGAAGTCCTACGGAGGAAGATGAACACGTTGTTGATAGATAATTCCTCCCGATGGGCATTCAATATCCTCACCTTGCTATGGAAGTTTATGGGATGGCCGCATCCCTGCTCTCTCGCCTAATGCGTGATAATCCTACATACTGATATACGCACCTTGCAGTACGGGGAGATGGTGATCATAGAAAAAAAAAGGCAATGACTCGGATGTACATATAATAATGACATAAACTGAGTCAAGCTAGCAGAACAATGCCGCACGCAAAATTCAGAAAACAATTATTCAGAATTCACCTTAAACTCGGATGCAGTGCTGCTGCTGGCGGTTGTCGGATGCACACGACGTGACGGCGGCGCGGCGGCGCGGCCGCAACGTGTAGGACGGGTGGAGCGCAGGCGGGATCGTGTGGCGGCGGCCTGGCCCTGGCGTGCAGGCTATTGCGGCGGCGCCGCCACAGAGTGCATGAAGGAGTCGCGTGGCGGCGGCCAGACCCTGGCTTGCTCTTGTGGCGGCGTGCAGACTCGTGCACCGTGGCGGGAGGGCGGTGACGGCGACGGTGATGTGGCAGGGATGGCGCCATGGCGGTGCACACGCCGTGATGGCGGCGGCAGCAGCAGCGTGCATGGCGGGTGGAGCGCGCAGGGCGGGCTGCGTGGCGGCGGCCTGGCCTGGCGTGCAGGCTCTCGCTGGAGCGACTCGTGCAGCGCGGCGACGGCCACGGAGATGTGGCAGGGATACTGCAGGGACGTGTGCGTTCAGTTAATTCATGCGTGATGAGTGGGCCGATTAGTGGTGATGCGTGATAAGTCCCCTCCCGTCAAACACGGGTTGGCTGTGAACCGTTGGATAAAAAGGAAACAAAAGATTGTTTCCCGATATTGCTTTTGCGGGATCAGGCCCTTTGGATCTTTCATTAGTAGTGGTGATGGAAAAAAGGAAACAAAAGATTGTTTCCCGATATTGCTTTTGCGGGACGGTGGGATAGAGATTGATAAGATCGGACGGGTATGACCCATGCATGCGTTGTTTGAGAAAGATTAGACGGTCAGGATGTTCCCAATCTCCTCACCAAACGCGTTGTATGACGTACGACCAACTGGAATATAATAGTAAAGATAATAGTAAAGATACCCATACTTCTAATAGGATTTTTACCCAACGGATACACCGGTCATAGATATCCCTTGTCATGCTTCCGGTGAGCAGTCAAGCAGTCAAGCCCTATATCTATATATTTATGGAAGCAGTTCCTCTCCGCCTGATATATTCCACAAATGGATCGATGGATCGGATCGATCAACTGGATTTCCATGAAATTTGAGTCATGTGACTAGCCAGTAGCCACACTATATGGATATATGTTATCCAAATACATGGTGACACATGTGTGCACTGTTGTAATTTTGTAAGCGAGATGGACATGCCTGGGGCATTTGAGAACGAGCTAGGGCCGAAGACAGGGATCTTTAGCGCATATAAATAATCCAGTCGTGCTCATTGACACGCGCGTCATTGTGTTAATTTGTGTGGTGTAGAATCTTGAAAACAAGGTTTGTAGGGGCAGCTGCGACCAGCACGCTTGTGGCGCGCGTGTCTCGCTCGGCCGTTGTGGACAGGCTGCATGGCGCCAGTTTCAACGAGGGCGGTCGAGCAGGACGTGAACGTGGACATGCCCACGCGCGCGGGGCCTCGATGGAACCCGCGGGTACACGTACACGGCCGGTGAATGCACGAAAAGGACGCGCTGCTTACCCGCAGGCCAGGGCCGAAAACGAGGCGACAGGATCCGTCCTTTTCGATTACGAGGACGATGTAGACTCACATGTACGCGATCACACTCGCGTTACACGCACGACCTTCACGAGCGCCCTCGATCACGTCTAGTGAGTGTGTAATATTACTCTTTCGAAACGCAGGCCTTTTTAGAATGCTAATTTAGCTTTGTAAAAGACAATGTTATTCGGTAAAGTGAACTAGGGTTGTTTTCTCAGTTTTCGACCGGATTCACTTCTATTCATAAACTGGCAATGCTAATATATGTTTTTTTTTTTTTTGCGAATAGGACACTGGCATTAAAAGAAACACCGAACAGTACAAAGCAGCTCAAGAAAAATGAAAATTACAACGAGATCCTTGAGAAGCCCTTCATCTTCAACCTCCAGACCGTGTCGACGTCGCGCCGCCGCTGCCGCTCCTCCCTGAGCCTTGACGTTGTTGATTGCGGACGGGAAGTCGCCGAACGGGTCGAAAAGACCACATCCGTCCCGGAGACGAAGAAGTAGGATGAACTGCCGATGAAGCTCCTTGACGATCCGAAGATCCCCACAGCCGAGACGAAATCCTCGAAGACCACACCATACCCACAAGCTTCTCGACGTAGCCGTCGAGATGGGGTTGAAGCCGGGAAATATTATTGCACGAGGCGCCACCACCACCACCTGAGCGCCGCCCCTACAAACAAAAGCCCTAAAGACGGGAAACGAAGCTCCCAAAACTGGGAAACGGAGCCCTCCCGCCGACGAGGGCCGCGATCTGCCCCACCTCCATGGCCCGAAGGCCACAGAGGCGGCCAGATCAGAGGCGGCCGCCGACAGGAGGCAGATAACCCTAATCGCCTGAGGTCACGAGCGAAGGGGTACGTTTCCTGGCAATGCTAATATATGTTAAGATCGAGAAAAACGGAAATACACTTTTGATCCCAATGCATATGCTGCCTTTACCCAAAATCCGAATTTCAAAATATTAAAAAATCTGGAGAATTTTTTTAGCCCGTATATCTCCACATTCTATGTCATCACCCGTATTTCTCCACATTCTGTGTCATCACTTATAGTTTCATACTAAAATAATAAATTTTATGGCCTGTGCAAAAAAGACAGACAAATGCCTAGTAAAAGCTTTATTTTAGTATCGATTTTGTCTTTTTTACAAGCCACATAATAATTCACTTTTTTTTCTAAAATGACTTCATGAAGATGTATGATGTTGGGATGTACGTGCAACATTTTGTTTTGAATTTTTTGATCTTTTTAAATATGTTTAAAATGTATTTTAAATAAAGGGAGCATATGCACCAGGAGCAAAAGCACCATGTCCAAAAATGGAAACAAAAGACCTAGACAAACTAAGTTACACCAAAGACCCTCCAAATTGTCATCCATAACTCCCTTTTTGCATATCGACTAGAGATGTAAGTGGGTAGTGTGGAATTCAAGATGAAGGCGGGTAGGCTCAAAAGACTCATAACATAGTTTCAAATGACAATACAATCCAATCTACAATGGAGTTTCGAAACTGGAGATGCACAATTAGCCTTGTAACCTACCACACATAAGGCTTAGGTCGTTAGGGTATTCAATTTAGCTCCATTTTCAACAGTTCTTTGCTTCTATTACTAACGAAATTTTGATCTTTCATCATCAACCACGCATGAGGCATACATATTTGATGGTTTCTCGCTAAGAGCGGAAGGTAGGCTCGAGGATACAAAAGACTTCCTAGAAAATTCGCCCATGAAAGTGCGATTTCACCTAAATCACATTTCTAGTTCACTTTGACATGTGTAGTGAACTTTTGTCTTTAAATATGCAATAGAAAAGTTAAATGACCTATAAGAGGGATTTAGACGACATGATCCGACATGACACCTTAATCTTGACCATTATCTCAAAACTCCGGCCAAAAAAACATGGAAGACCAAACATGTCCAAGCAAGATTAATTAACTCCAAAGGTTTTAAAAATTCTCTTAGTTCGATCATCCACCCCTATAACGGTGACATGATTGTTCAACACACTTTTTCAACACTCTTTTGTTGGAGACTTCTATGCATTCATCCTATGTATAATAGTGTATTGCCACTATCAAAGCCCCGTCACCAATAACACTTAACCCTAACATTGAAGAAAATTTAAATTGTGTTGTGATTGTAGGCCCGCATTTTCCATCTTGTGGCGCCAGATCGCCCGGAGGAGAAGCAAGGGACCAACGAAAAATGGCGAAAGTAGAAGGTTTCTCTTCGTCCCCGGGGGTCTCAATTACCGGTTATTAGTTTTCAATTTCCACCCAACCATCAAATTCAATGTGAACAACCCGTCCTTTTGTCTTTGAGGGACCTTTCGATTCTTATGTGCCTGGGTTTGAAGTGAATGGTATCCATGATATCCTCGTGGCAGGAAAAAATGTACCCTTTTGAAAAGAAAGCGAACGAATAACATAAAGCGCAGGGCTAATAATATTCCCACGTGTATTTTGGTGCTCGAGCCACGTGTAATTGTGTTAATCTGGTACTTTTTTTTGGTAGAAACCCATCCCAAAACCATCTGGGCCCGAGCTTACTGAGTTATTCATGCCAAAAAAAAGTGTCTATGATTTCGTCAGATGAGAAGGGGTCGGGGTCGAGGTGGCAAAGGTGATGATGGATATGTTGGTAGATTTCATCTAACGTGAAGTTCTAAGTTGTATCGGTTGAGATTCCAAGGAAATTAGAGAAGAAGGAGGTGAGGATTTCGGGTTTTTGCAAGTGGTTAGAAAATTATATACCGTTTTGTTCTACTATAGAGATTTTATTATTCCTAAAACGGCTGGAGGCGCAAATGTGGATATATTTAGTATTTTTGTTGCTGTCAAATCAAGTATTTAATTTTGGATCTTGTCTTCCAATTGTCCACCCGCAATCATATTGCCCGGCGAATGGTTTTTATGTTGACATGTCTAAGGTTGAACTCATTTTTTGAGAGTTGCCTATGTTCTTCGATTAAGTCATCATAGTGAGATTACATTTTTGCAGTTGATTAGGCAAGATCATCCTTCGCCATTTTTTGAGCGCGAACCTAGTTTGTTTGAGTTTTGCGACCAAACTTCAGCCCGCATCGGCCGAGGGCTGCATGGAGGCCCAAAGGTTGTTGACTATTTGGTGGCAGGAGGTCCAGCTGTTTTCAAACCTAAAAAAGGCAGGACGCAGTACAGAGGTTAAGATGGAGGCGGTAGGAGGGACTTGATCTGATACAAAATGAGTGAGGGGTGAAATGGAGGAGTTTGGGAAGGTTTGAACCCAATCTATGTTTATGAATGCTCTATCAATATTTTCCATTGTTGGATTCTGCCTATTGTTGGACCAAGTGAAGGCTCGATCCATTAGAAAGCTTTTTTAAAATGCAATGTTACTCTTTGGAAATACAAGCTTTTTTAGAAAGGTAATTTAGCTTTGTAAAAAGACTTACACTGCATGTAAGAATATGGAGAATGCAATGTTATTCAGTAAAGTGAACTACAGTCGTTCTTTTAGTTTTCGGCTCGATTCGACTTCTATTCATAAACTGGCCACGCTAGTATGTTAGATCGAGAAAATGACAAAATGATTTAGACAAACTAAGGTATACCATAGACCCTCCCAAATGTCATCTCTAACTCCCTATTTGCATCTTGACTAGAGATGTAAGTGGGCAGCGGGGAATTCGAGACGAAAGCGTGGTAGGCGCAACATATTCAGAACATGGTTTCAAATGACAATACAACCCAGTCTACAACATAATTTCGAAACCGAGATGCACAATAAGCCTTGCACCTACCCCATAAGGCTTAGGTCGTTAAAGTATTCAATTTAGCTCCATTTTAACAGTTCTTTGCTTCTATTACTAATGAAATTTTGATCTTTCATCATCAATCATGCTTAAGTAATACATATATTTGACGGTTTCTCGCTAAAAATGGAGGGTAGGCAAATTCTCCCATGAAAGTGTGATTTCACCTAAATCCCATTCTAGTTCACTTTGACATGTGTAGTGCTACTTTTGTCTCTAAATTTGCAGTAGAAAAGTTAAATGACATATACGAGGGATTTAGACGTGATCCAACTTGACACCGTCGTCTCAAAGCTTCGGCCGAAAAATCGTGGAAGACCAAACATGTACAAGTTGGACTAATTAACCTCAAAGGTATTTAAAATTCTCTTAATTCGATCGTCCACCTCAATAACGATGATATGATTGATCAACACACTTTTGGTGAAGACTCGTATGCATTCATTCACGTGTAACAGTGCATGCACCCTTTTGAAAAGAGCACGAATGAACAACACAGAAAGCGCAAGGCTAGTAATATTCCCACGTGTAATTTGGTGGTCGAGCCACATGGTGTGCATCGCAGAAAGAAGTGGTCGTGCACGTCCGGGCCGCAACGCGCAGATCCGGACCGTCCATCTCCGAGCGAACGTGCAGGATACGTGGGCACGTCAGCTCCGTGTCGCGCGTCCGGTCACCGGGCGGTTCACGTATCCCGGAACGAGGCTATATATAAACGGACGCCACCTGGAGAGGAGAGCCCAACAACAACAAAGAGCAAAGCACCTTCCCCAGCCAGACCCGAGCCCAAAAGGAAAAGGAGAAAAAGCTCCCCCAATCCAAAATGGGGACGTCTAGCGGGCGGCCGCATGCTCGTTGGTTCATCCGAGCGGTCGACCAAAAAAGGAAAGGGACGAGTCTGGCGCACCCGTGATTAGGAAAGTTCGTGTCGCCCCCGACAAAAAAAGGAAAGGAAAAATCTCTGCCTTCGTTTCTCGATCCCCAATTTCTTCATCAGCGGCAGCTCGCGGCCTCGGGCGCGTTCTCCGCCGCTCGTGGCCGAAATCAATGACGCGCGCCGCCTTGCCACCGCTCCTGCTATGAGCGCGACTGGCCAAGCACGCAACCCCGGCCACCGCGCTCGCTGCCGGCCGCCGGCCGCCGGCTACCCCTCTAGACGTGCGCCCCAGCCGCTGGCCAGGTTCCCGTCTCGCACCTCAAGAGGTCCACGCCCGAATCCCCGCCGCCGGGTTCTTCCCGCGACCACGCGCCCTTATTTTCCTCAACCGCGACCGCGACCGCGCCTCGTCCGGGAGCAGCAGTGGGGCAGCGGGTGAAGTAACAACACAAGCCGTGGAACAGCGACTCGCCAGTGGAGAACTGAGCGAGGGGAGGACGGCGGGGCTGGCGGTCGACGGCGACCCGAATCGTCGGTCGAGAGAGTACTCACGGGAGGATAGAGAGAGATGCTGGGAGGAAAAAGGGGGTAATGGGGAATCGGTGAAAAATAGGGAGGTAGGAAAGTGAGCGGTGGGTCTAACGTGATGGTACTTGCCTTGTAATGCTAATTTGTTGCCTAAAATCACTTACTAGTTGCTCATAAACGGGGCGGTTCTGGTTTTGTTCATTGCTGGTAGTTCGTGCCTAGTTGCTCGCCCAAGAGAAGAAAAGTACAGTACAGAGTTATGGGCTTCATTTTGGGAGGAAGAAGATATCGTGAAAGAGAGATGAGAGATGTGGGCCCACATAAGATTTGTTCAAAATTGCTAGTTTCTTGTCTATCAATATATTGCATAGTTGTAAATTTTAAATAAAAATTTGCTAGGTCAAGCATTGAAGTTGTGCTATTGGGCACCAAAATTGCTTTGTCGGGCATCAAATTTGCGCTTTCGGGCTTTGCGTTATCGGACACCAAAGTTGCGCATTCGGGCTCCAAAGTTGTGTCGTCGGACAACAAAATCATCATTTAAAGCATTGTCGAACACTAAGTTATGCAGTAAGATTCCAAAGTTGCCCTATCACACATCAAGAATGCGCTACAAGCACCAAAGTTGCTTTGTCAGGAAGGAAAGTTCTCCCTCGGGTTCCAAAGTTGCTTCGTAGGGTACCGAAGTTTCTCCATCATACACGAAGTATATTGCATAGTTATAACTTTTAAACAAATACTTGCTTAGTCGGGCACTTCCGTTGCACCAAAATTGTGTCATCGGACACCATGTCAGGCATTGTCGAGCACTCGTGTTGCATCGTAAGACACCAAAGTTGCTCCGTAGGACACCAAGAATCTGTCGCAAGCACCAAAGTTGCTCCATCGGGGTTCCGAAGTTGCTCTGTCAAGTAGCAAAGTTGCTCCGTCGGGTTCCAAAGTTGCTCTGGCGGGTTCCAAAGTTGCTACACAAAAATTGTGCTTCCACGCGCCAATGTTGCTCTAGTGCGACCACACACAAGGGGCGGCGGTGGAGTGTTGGCCGGCTATGTTCCTATTTTTTTCTCTAAGATGCATTGCTAGTTGGGTAAGAAAGGGACAGGAGAAAAAACAAGAACATAGGAAAAGAGGGAAAAAATGTCGGGTTGTGCCCATGTTGCCTCCGCTACAAAGTTGTGCAATAGAATTGCACGGTTGTGTACAAAGTTGCTCCGTCGGATTCCAAACTTACTCTGCCGGGCACAAAATTTCCTATGTCGAACACCAAAGTGCTCTGTTGGACATCAAATATTTGCAGCCAAGTACCAAAGACGCTCTAACGAGTTCCATAGTTGCTTTGGCGGACACCAAATTTGCCATATGTCGGGTAGCAAAGTTGATATGTGAGCACCAAAGATGTTCTGTCGGGCAACAAAATTGCTCCATCGGGTTCCGCTCTATCGGGCACGAAAGTTGTTATGTGGGTAGCTAAGTCGACCCGTGGGTGCAAAAGCTGCTCCGATGGGTTCTAAATTTGTTTTGTCGGACATCAAAATTGCGCTGCCACACGCCATGTTCCTTATTCTTTTCCTCTGTCATGGATTGATGCTTGGGTAAGAAAAGGACCGGAGAAAAACAAAGACCTAGGAAAAGAGTTGCTTCGCCGGACACCAAAGTTGCTTGTAAAGACATCAAAGTTGCTTCGTCGGACACCAAAACAGCGTTGGCAAGGAACAAATTGCTCTGACTAGTACCAAAATTGCTTGTTGGGTAAGAAAGTGACGGGAGAAAAACAAGAACAGAGGAAACGAGAAAAAAATTTGTTAAGCCGTGCCCATGATCTGTCGGCTACAAAATTGTGTACTAAAATTATACCATCGGGCGCCACAGCTATCGTGCATCAGTGTTGCTCTGTTAACACCAAAATAATTTCGCATGCACCAAAGTTGCTCCATCGTGCATTAGTGTTGCTCTGTTAACAACAAAATTGCTTTCTCACGAACCAAAGTTGCTCTGATGTGCATCAAAATTGCCCTGTCGGGTAGCAAAGTTGCACCTTCAGGCACCAAATTATGTCGTTGGACATCAAAGTTTACATGTTGGGCATTGCCACGCATTAAAAATGCGTCTTCTTAAACCAAAATTGGCTTGTCAGACAAAAGTTGCTCTAACAAGCAACAATGTTGCGTCACCGAGCAATAAAATTGTGTCGTTAGGCTCCGAAGTTGCTCTGTCCAACACCAAAATTACACCATCAACCGCCAAATTTGCTCTGATGGGTACCAAATTTTTTGATGAATGCTAGCTCCTCCCTTGGCCCTATCCCGCATAAGATTTCTAGTCCAGTCTATTGCAAAATCGAAGCTTCCTTGACCTCCGACAATGGCCGCCACCACCACTGCCTTGTCCATGTCGACATGGCCATGACATGGCCCGCGGCCTCGACTGCCTTCCTCGTGTGCTGATCTGCTCCCTGTCCCCCTTGAGCTTCCATGCCGCGAGGACGAACCTGGCACCACGCCTGGCCAACACCCACGACGTCTCCGCCACGATCCCCGATCGACATCACACCCATGAAGATGGCGGTTGTCTGGACGAGGTCGCTGGTGTTGTGGGTGGCCTCGTTGCCGGAGGTGCGTCAGCCTAGGGCGGCCGCTCGGCCCCGCCGTACCAGCCAGGCTCAGCAGCTCAGCCTCGGCGCTCATGGAGAAGTGGCCTGGAAAAGGGATCACGATGAGATGAAATGAAGGGAGAAGAAGACGCACGGAAACGGATAAGGTTTTCTATACCCGGTGTTTTTTTTTTTTTGAGGGAATACCCGGTGTTTTCTTTGTCGTTTACTGTGAGCGGTCAGAATATTTCGGGATGAAACAAATCGTTTGGCGAGGATAGCGCCCGCTCGGCGCGTCCGGCTGGCACGCGCCCGCCCGCGAGATTTCAGGATCCAAAATCGCCCCAGGAAGAAGCACAAAGCCTCTCTGTCTCCACCCACCTACTGGAATCCCCTCCCATAAATCCAGCGGACGGCGATTTTGATCTGCAGATCTCCTTGCTCCGGCCGGCCGCCCAGTTTCCAGGTGGGTTTCGCGATTTCCCCCGAGGATCTTACCCTGTTTATGTAGTTCGGAACCGGACGAACTGTTGTTTTTTGGTGGAGGGCAAGCGCTTGGCCCGCCCTAGGTGCCAAATTTGCTCGATCACCTCGGCTCGATTTGGGTTGTTTCTGGCGGGGGATTTCCCGGTTCCGTGGCGATTTGGCTGTGCCCAGATTGCCCGAGATCGCCGGAGTCCTCTCCCGATTTTTAGGCCCGCTTCCTGTGGCCGAAGGCGTATTTTGTCCAATCTAAGCAGATTACTGATCTCCTTCTATTTATCTGATTTTGCAGTGCTACCTCGTGCGTGGGAGCTGCTGCAGAACACAAACCCGCATCGCCTGAAGCGTTTCATGGGTGTCCCGGCGCTGGAGTGAGATCGAGATCGGAGAACCGCGAAATTCCCAGGGATTCCGCCATTCGGCCGCGCGAGACTGCATGAACTGTTTCGTGAATCTGGGACTGAACTCCAACTCCAACCACTACGTCGCCTGCCTCCTCATCTTCCTGCTGCATTTCTCGCCGCAGCCCCTCTCGAATCGCCAGCCCAATTCTAATTCCAATTCCAGTAGTAGTAAACGTCAAGGAGGAGAACCCAATCCCAGTAGTAATTTCTGAAGGAGGAGGAGAACAGAGCTGCACAAATGGCGAACAACAGTAAGTCCTCTAGTTCCTCTACGCAGATTTTGCTTGTGCTGCTGTTTTCCTGATTAAGCATTATTGGGGGATCTTATGCTTTTTCTTATTCTGATGCAAACTTAGTGTAGGAATCGAATTTTGCCATCATCTAGGACCAGGTGGTCCAATTTGATTTGGTATGCCAGACACTTGAGTAGTCGCTTATGGTTGTTGGGACTTTGGAGGAACCTCGTGGGCCAGACGAAAGAGGCATCAACCATCCAGCTACGATTGCCATTTCCGTGGTCGGTGATAGGAGGAAGAAAAAAACGAAATACTAGGTGTTTACATTTGTTATACCAACACCTCACGCAAAGGGAACCCACCTCTTCGGAAGCTTCTAGGATTTGACCAGTTGACCCGTTAGCAATACCAAGCCCATGTGTAGTTGTGGAGTCCTATGCTCTCTTTAGTTTTTAGCACTGAAAACTAGTTGGGAAGGGTGTGGTGTTCACACAAGATTCGTACACTACTTAAAATAGTACATAGATACCTGAAATCAGGTTACCCAAACTGCATCACGTTGAAGTAAGTGACGTTTTTTGTTTAGTTTTGTGTCGTCACCCCACGCATACGGATTGCCATTATTGTGATGCACCGATGCACGTAGTCGGCATATATTATATTGTTCAGAATATTCGCTCGTGGATCTAGTTTTTGTATAGGTTCGCTATCCTCCGATGCTACAATTGAAAATATGTTTTCATTTGCTTTGTTTAGCTGTGCTCTTGTCAGTTTCACATACCTCATATATGCGGATCTTTATTTTTGGGTCTTTGTGTTAGAAGCATATCCTGCAAGGGTTGTCTCGCTAAAGCTAGGTCTCAAACTACCACGATCATAAACAATAGCCTCAAAACATGCCGCCTATTGCACATTTATTGCAATGTGCCATGTGCCCAACCACTCATTTATAAGAACGTGCATCACGGCAGTCAATTAACAGCAGAAAAGATACTACTAATTATCTCTGTGGTCATAGGTATAGGTATAGGTATATAGTTTTAATCTGCAGCTGCCTGTCCAATAAAATGTTTACACATCTGAGTGTCCACTGTGTAGCTAGAGAACACAAATATTAGAGTTCCAGTCCACACTTGGTCAAGTTGTTGGGGGTAGTAAGCGAAACTCTATAATATTCCTGTCTTACTTCGCCATCATTGTTCTTAGACAGGGAACATGCCTCACTACTAACCCTCCATGGTGGAGGGGGTAGAGGAGGGTTGATGTGAGAAGAACAGGCGATATCGGCACTTTCACTGCTTGGTAGGCTTCTTTATGTTATTTTTGTATGAACTGGTATGTTATTTTTTCCTTTTGGAATACCCCTTTTCCACATACAAGCAAATTATGACCCATAAGGCCCGACACCTCTCCACCTAGAATAACACCCTAAAACTCCACATACATGTACTCAGTTAACCTCACAGCTCACAAGCATCCTCCATTCACAGCAAATTCTTCAGAAGATTAAAGCTTTTGTTTATCCTATCTATCGTCATAAGATATAACGCACAAAGCTCACCATAAGAGTGAAGTTTAGGTAATCTCTCAATATGGAGAAGTCATAGAAAACATTGCCTACTGGCTTCCTCTCTTCTACTAGTAGATATGCCCAAAAGTTGACTTTATGGGCCATGTTAATATTTAATTTTACAAATTTAATGTGAATCAGTTTTACATTGCCAGATGATAGTGAAAACAATACACACAATTGAATATTTCTTAATTTTAAAATTTCTGGTTCAGCTTGCCACTGTGAATTTGAGGTAAAACTTTTTTTTTCTTATTTCAGGTTCAAATGGTGAAAATGTTAGTAAAAAATCACACACACCATCTGCTATTGTTATTGGTGGTGGGTTTGCAGGCATTGCTGCTGCCAATGCGCTCAGAAATGCATCATTTGAGGTTCGTGTTCTTGTTCCGACCTTTTAGTTGCAATTCATGTGATGCCTTTTGATGCAGACACTTGTCATCTCATCAGTAATGCTAATGTGATTCCTTTCCAGGTGGTTCTTCTTGAATCCCGTGATCGGATAGGTGGTCGAGTTCACACTGACTACTCTTTTGGGTTTCCTGTTGATCTTGGGGCATCTTGGTGAGCTCTGTTCTTTCTTTGAACTGCTTTTGCAGTATTATTTAAACTGTATATGATCAAAAGTTCATTCAGTACCAGTTATGAATCTTACTTCCAATTTTTGTATGCACCAGGCTTCATGGTGTTTGTGAAGAAAATCCCCTGGCACCAATCATTTCAAGGCTTGGACTTCCACTGTACCGCACAAGTGGAGATGACTCTGTGCTTTTTGACCATGATCTCGAGAGGTAAAAATGACCAACTAGTATCTGTATGTAGATAGTTATGATGAAACCCTATAATGCTTCAACTAACCTGATATATTTTCTTCCAGTTATGCCCTTTATGACACTAACGGCTCTCAAGTTCCACAAGAGTTTGTAGAAGAAATAGGGAAAATATTTGAGGCTATTCTGGAAGAGGTAACAACATCTCTCGGTTCTTGGTGCTTATTGATTTTCTGCAACATTATTGGCTTATGATTTCCTATAACATTTGTTATTTGTATAGACTGGCAAATTAAGGGAAGAAATGAAGGAAGATATTTCTATAGCTAAGGCCATTGCAATTGTGCTGGAGAAAAATCCACACTTGAGGTTTGTGCCATCTAATCTCTGTGTGCATAGGTTATCCTAAAGGTATTCGTTATTATATCTGACATCATGGTCCACGCTTCAGGCAAGAAGGGATTGCGCATGACGTTCTTCAGTGGTATTTGTGCCGCATGGAGGGTTGGTTTGCCACTGATGCGGATGCAATCTCGCTCCAGTGCTGGGACCAGGTAGGATTCTCACCCCACCCAGTATTTAAATAGCCATATATCTTGCTGATGCTTTATACACATCACCCTTCCTTATTTCTGACGATATTCTGTGCAATGGGGTGCAGGAGGTGCTGCTTCCTGGCGGCCATGGTCTCATGGTGCGTGGATATCGTCCAGTTATAAATACTCTGGCAAAAGGACTAGATATACGCCTTGGTCACAGGTATGCTCATCTTTCCTCTAAATGCTCTTTGAGCATGCATGTTCCAGTCCACCATTTGTTAGTACTGATCCATTTTCTTTTCTTTAGGGCGGTCAAAATTGTTCGCCACTGGAATAGGGTGGAGGTAACTGTAAGCAGTGGTAAAACATTTGTTGCGGATGCTGCAGTCATTGCTGTTCCCTTGGGTGTTCTTAAAGCCAACACCATTAAATTTGAGCCGAGGCTCCCAGAGTGGAAGGAGGAAGCAATAAGAGAACTGTCAGTTGGAGTTGAGAACAAAATAGTTCTCCACTTCAGTGAGGTTTTCTGGCCTAATGTGGAGTTCCTTGGAGTAGTTTCATCCACTACATATGGATGCAGCTATTTCCTCAACCTTCACAAGGCGACGGGCCATCCTGTTCTTGTTTACATGCCTGCAGGCCGGCTTGCCTGTGACATTGAAAAGATGTCAGACGAGGCTGCTGCCCAGTTTGCCTTCTCCCAGTTAAAGAAAATCCTACCTAATGCAGCTGAGCCGGTTAGCATTTCAACACAAATCTCAATATAGACATCATAATATCTGCTTCAAATTCTTAAAAGTTCATGTTGCCTAAATCTTGTTGCAGCTTAATTACCTAGTCTCACACTGGGGCTCAGACGAGAACACGCTTGGTTCCTACACCTTTGACGGTGTGGGCAAGCCCCGTGACCTGTACGAGAAACTCCGCATCCCCGTCGACAACTTATTCTTTGCAGGGGAGGCCACGAGCGTCCAGTACACTGGCACGGTGCACGGAGCCTTCTCTACTGGCGAGATGGCTGCCGAAGAGTGCCGGATGAGGGTTCTGGAGAAGTTCCGGGAGCTGGACATGCTGGAGATGTGCCACCCGATGGCTGAGCAAACGGCCACGGTCTCCGTCCCGCTGCTCATCTCCCGGCTGTAAACTATAGTCGGAGCTGGCACACCGAGTTTGCTGGCCATTCCAGTGATTGCTCGAGGAAGACAGCATGGGAACAATCTATCCTTGCTCTTCCTTGTAGCATGAGGCGTGCGGTCATGTGACTCGTGGTTTGCTGAATAAATTATGATTGGATATTGTCAAGTGTGGGCGTTGTTGGTACTATATGTGTACTCAGACATAAATGGCGGTTATAAGTTTGGTTAGGCGCTACCTGTTACGGACTACGTGACCATCTTTGTAGGGCAAAGATGGTTTATGCGTGATGAACACTGTAATTTACATTAACATTCATAATATTGGTGATAATGGCAGATTCTCCATGAAGTTTATATCATTGTTCTGCTTCCGCAAAATTTGAACCAAAAGTACCAATAAGAATTATGGAACTGAGCGGTACCTATTTTATTTAAATATATATATACTACTATCGCAATTGCAA
This sequence comes from Lolium rigidum, assembly GCF_022539505.1. Taxonomy (NCBI): domain Eukaryota; kingdom Viridiplantae; phylum Streptophyta; class Magnoliopsida; order Poales; family Poaceae; genus Lolium; species Lolium rigidum. Next base: position 5,230,636 of record NC_061514.1, on the reverse strand, counting down.
TTCAAAATTCAGCTTTGGTTGTGTGCGCTGCTGGTGAGTTGATTTCCGGGATCATTTATAGGGAGATTTTTTATGAACAATGCCTATGGTCCTCACCTTAGAAAGAGTGTCTGCCTGCAAAGGTCAAGCAGCAGCGACTTGAAATGGACATAGAGAGGGCGGTGTATTGCTGTTGCTATCAGGTCCAGGAGCCAGAAGCTTCCTGATCACATCGTGTATCGCAGGGCTTCGGGCAGCAGGCGTTACGAGACAGCCTAAGCTTTTACCATAAATCTTTCCTTGACCTGATTTTATTCACTGTACGTGTACTGTACTTTCGTGCCATTGTTCTGTGGCTTCTGAATTTTCCTCTTTTTTGTTGTTGTAAATTTCTGCAATTTTCATGTACTGTTGTTGAACGTAAGGCCGTGGGCTCCCCTGATATTTTCTCTGAATGCCAATCGGATATTTTGAAAAAATGTTGCATGATCTATTTGGCAGATGGGCCTTGGCAACAAGGTCATCACTGAGTTATCCTAAACTTCGCAACAAGTTCTCCGGTCTTCTGTTCCTGCGGGCATAATATTCTAGACATTTCCAAGATTTCCGAAGCAACATTTGGCGACCAAACCTTTCTGATTTGAGAGGAGCATCGCCTCTCTGACGTCGTTTCATTTCATTATCTTAGCCATTACCTGCTCCCTGATAGGCTGGGACGTACGGTACTGTACGTATGCGTGGCGAGTTGCTGGTGCCGGCAAGCGGTGACAGCCCGTGAAGGAGCCTTGCCTGGCCTCATGCCGTTGCCCTCCTCCATGGGGAATTGCGGACACACACTTGCTCGCCATGCTTGTCAATTCAAGTAAAGGTGGAAAATCGACAAGTGTACCTGTTCTCATATCTTTTTGCACTATTTGGTGGATGTGTGCTGGGAATCTGTATATGAAGTTATGAACACATCAAGAAGTTTTGCCCAAAGATTTATAGGATAATAGTATATGTTCATCGATCCAGGTATCCAGCAGATTTCTAGTGTCTTTGCATGTATTCTAACTTAATTCTAGCTGTCCATTTACACACTCATGTTTTGTGTCCTCTGCTGCACACCCAGTGATCTCTAGCCAGTCGCCACGAATTGGAAAGCTCTGAGCTAGCAGGCACAAACCGAAATATTCAGACATCCTTCTCTGAGACCAACGCGTCACAGAGCTCCCAGCTCATATGCCATCAACGCATGCTGAGAGAAACGTAACGTATGGTATCGTGCAGTAACAGTACCTGCGATGGGAGTACTCATCCGGGCACTACCCTCGGAAATCTGTTGCGAATTTTCTAGCGGCCAGTCGTCACCATCCGTGTAGATATGTGGAAAACGATGTAAAAAAGACAGATATGTGGAAGACACGGTCTCAAATCTGTGGCAGTGTGGCTCTATAAATACAGGCTGGTCTCAAATTAACGACCTCCCAAGTGCTACCACAAAGCTTATATACAGTACTACACCTATCCGTATATTTTAGCTACTGTGTAAATTAACTATCCGTATGCAGTCTGCTTAATTATCTGCAGGTTAATTAACAGTTGCTGACGCTGGTCATGGCCAAGGCCCAGCTCGTCGCCCGGCTCGCCGTGGAGCTCGCCCCGTCGTCCCCGCTGTCGTCGATCATCAGGCGGCGCCGCCGACACTGGATCCCGAGGACGAAGCTGGACACCATAGCGGAGGAGGAGAATATGGCTTTGGTGCATCCTCACCGCAATGTGACTAGGGGTGGCTTGTCGGTGCAAGCCGGCAACGATAAGGGGAAGCGGTGTGCCGGCAGCAGCAGCGACGACTCCTCCGGCGCAGTGCACGGCGAGAAGCGGCTCGTGCCCGGCCCGGCGCCGGCCAAAGCGGGCCGCTCGAAGGTCGCCGCGTGATCGACTGATTTCCGACAGCGTTCTCGTTTGAAAGAATATACAGTATTCCGTTAGCGTCGGGTGCCTGGTAATGTGTATGATTGTGCTCTCGTTGTGGTTCTAGCGTTGTGGATGCATGAACTAGGTACTGTTGTGTTATGCGAGTGGAGCTCTATATAAGCGTCCCGCCGGGCCGGTGTCCAGTGTTACGATACATGTTGGAACGGTGTTTTGGAACATGGGTCCATATGCTCTCTATATTTTGAAATGCATCTTACATATATTTTAAATTTTAAAAAAATTGAAACTAAAAGTTCGCACGTACATCTTCACGTGCTATGTGCTCACAAAGTCGTTTCATAAAAAATCGACTTATCATGTGACGTGTGTAAAAAAGACAAAATTCAGTGCTAAAAATAATGCTTCTCACAAGTTAATCGACTAGGCACAGTATTGGAACGTACGTGTTGCCTTCTTCGTCTTACATGCCGTCAATAAACTGGTTTTTAAAGGCATATTTGTTTGAGCTGGCTTTGGTGCAGTGCAGACAAAACTGTTGTTCTAAGTTTTACTCTCTAGCAACTTAGCTGGCTGTGTGGTCATAAATTGAGAAATTGTCTAAAATACCCTAGAGTCATGAGAAAAACGTGTATTTTCACTGATTTATGTGTAATAATAATAACATATGGATCACTAAACATTGAAAAAAATGGATCACTACATAATACTATCAATATACACACAAAATAAATCATCAATAAATAGTTTTTTGAAACTACAAGGATGTGCGACCAAACGCCGGGAGACGAATAGTACATTGATCGTTCCAAATAGGGAATATTAATAGTGAATAATACTCCATTAATTTCATAATTCTTATCATAAATTTAGATCTAAACATATTTTGTGAATAGATATATTTAAATCCGCGATAAAAATTATAGAAGGAAAGGGCACAGTTTAATAATCTAATGTACATTTTGCTGCAAATCCATAGTTCCACGGCAGCAACAGATGAAGAAGTTTGTACTAGCTAAAAGCAAGGATATATGACATCTTGCATTGGTGCGCTCTCACTTGCCATTGTTTCATATGCCTGTAAGTGTGTAAGCATTACAAGATTGAAACACTATTGACGACCCACACAACCTAACCTCCCGGTTGACATCCCCCCCGTTGTCGCCGCTGAAAAGCCCTCTCCCCGGCGTCGCCGGAGGATATGGAAATAGATATATCCGTACTCAAATAAAATTATGTCAGCATATTTCAGTAATTCTATTCTGATATGCCAATTATTCAACTAAAACTATTAGCAAAGTGATCAAATCTATGATTAAACATGAAACTACTGTGTAGCATATACTTATACACTTGACTCACTATAAGATATATGTCTATTATTTTACTATTCGTAGCATCTGATTCGCATCCGTATTCGAGAGAGTTGTTAGCATAAAACCACCACATTCGCAGCTAAATCTTTATTTTGGTATCACTTTATGTTTCGGGCGCAAAAAACCACTAGGTTTTGACGAGGTTTTTTCAAATAGGGTTGATCCTGAATTGATAACAAATTGACACCGTATCTAACCTATGTGTCCTGTTGGCGACTAGAGTCCACATGTTAGTCCAGTTAAAAAAGTCAAACAACACAAAAAAAAACAACAAAACATAGTTTTATAAAAAGAAAAGAAACCCAACATACTGTCAAATCTGCTTTCCCACGGCAGCTCCGCGCGGCTCGGTTCCTCGCCGCCGGCCAGGCAGCAGTCGTACTCGCCATCAGCGCGGGTCCTCGCCGCCGGCCACCCACCTCGACGCCGCCGCCACCCACGGGAGGTTCGGTTTGCCGGCGAAGCCATCGCTCCGTCGCGTGTCGCCGCCTACCGAGTACATGGACAGTACAACCCTGTCGCGCCGCGCCCGATGCGCGTGCTCCGCGAGCACTTGGCCATGTGAAAGAACATCTCTCACATTATGTTTTGTGTGTTTGATGTCAATGTATGTGATACACTAATGTTTGTTTAAGTGGTACAGGGATTACATAGATATTTATTCATGTGTGTTGGATTTGATCGTCTGTCAAAAGATATCAGAAAAAGTTGGCCAGGCCGGATAATCCGGGCCGGATATTGTTGAAATATCCGGCCCCCTGTTTTTGGCTAAGTCTCCGAGGAAAAGCAGCGCGAGTATAGGGGCCGGATTTTTGCCCGGATATTGTCCGGTATTGTACCAGGGCTGGAATATCCGGGCTGGATATTTTGGAAATATCCGGCCCCTCGATTTTGGCTAAGGACTGGAAGAAAAGCAAGTCTGGCATTGGGCCGGACATTTGGCCGGATAAAGTCACAGTTTTGTCCCGAAGGCCGGATTATCCGGGGGGGCGGATTATCCGGCCCTTACTTAGGCCGGAATATCCGGCCCCCCGGAAGCTGCAACGGCTCATTTTTGAGGGGAGGTATAAATACCCTCCTTCTTCTACCTTGGTTGCTTGCTCAATCATTACACAAGAAATCTGCCAAGCCACCTCCATTAGAGCCACCTCAAGAAACTCAAGATTTGCAAGATCTCCTTCCTCCCCCAACCAAAGCTCTTGATCTTTGGAGATTCGAAGGAGAAGACACCGATCTACATCCTCACCGAAGCGTTCTTCATTTCCCCTCTCTTGTTTGAGGGATCTCATGCTAGTGTTCCTATTTGGTTCCCTAGTTGATTTGTTGTTGATGTGTTATTGTTGATTGTTGTATTGTTACAGATTTGGGAGCCTCCAATTTGGTTGTGGATGTGTGCCCCAAGAACTTTGTAAAGGCCCGGTTTCCGCCTCGAGGAAATCCCTTAGTGGAAGTGGGCTAGGCCTTCGTGGCGTTGCTCACGGGAGATCTCGAGTGAAGCCTTCGTGGCTGTTGGTTTGGCTTGCGTAGCAACCACACTCCTCCAAACGTAGACGTACCTTCTTGCAAAGGAAGGGAACTACGGGAATCATCTCCGTGTCATCGCGTGCTCCACTCTCGGCTACCTCTATCCCACTCTATCTCCTATTGCGTAGCTATACCTTGCTTAGTTGATATCCTTGTCATATAGGTAAATTCACTTAGTTGCATATCTAGAGAATTTACCTTTTGTGTCAAGCCTAAATTGAAAAAGAACTAAAAATTGGTTAGCACCTATTCACCCCCCCCTCTAGGTGCGGCATACGATCCTTTCAATTGGTATCAGAGCCTCGGCTCTTATTTCGGGCTTAACCGCCTAAGAGTATGCCGGACGAGGAGCCCTCGGAAGGGGCCGCCAAGACGGTCTCCATGGAAGACTTCAATTCGTTGAAGTCCTCCATGGAAGCCCAAATGGAAAGCATGAAAAGATGATTGCCGAGCTTTTGGCTCCGGCCCTTCCCAAGGCTCCTAGTGTAGAGGTAAAAGACACGGGTGCGTTAGATGAGGGAGAGGCTTCGGACTTACCCTCATCTACCAAACCCGTGGAAGGTGATAACTTAAACACTATCAAATCTACCGAGTGCATCTCCTAGGGGAACTAGTGGAGGTGAAAGCTACAATCGAGTAGCTCCACCTTTCCTATCTCCCGATATACCGGTTCCCCATCCCCATTTGAACATTCGGGCGACCCACCTAAGTTTTCTATTGATAATTTCGATACTTGGCAATTTGAGTTCCGCTCTCATGTTTGTAGTGCCTCCAATGAACTATGGAGAATCATCTTGGAGGGCTTCAAGCCATACAACCCCGACAAGTTGACTAGAAGAGAAGCGATTGATAGTCAACTCAACAACACCGCCTTACACATGATTCAAACTAGTGTTGGGACACCGGAATTGCATCGTGTCCGAAACTACACCACCGCCAAGGAAGCTTGGGATGGCTTGGCCGCTAGTTGCATTGGAAGTGAGAGCACAAGGAGGAACAAGTATAATGCTCTTAAGAATAAAGCCGAAGGGTTCATGAGGCTACCGGATGAAGATCATGAAGTCATGTATGGAAGACTTCTCACCGTTGCCGATGCCTTCCGGCTTATTGGTGCCACCCACATCAATGACACTTGGATCAAGGAGAAGTACATTGAATGCATGATGCCATTTGTACCCATTGATGTCAAGACTCTTGTGGGGAGGGAATGTTATTCCTCTCTCACCTCTCAACAAGTCGTGCACGAGATGCAAGCTCTCAAGGTGCTTGAGGAAACCTCTCATGATTCTCGCAATCGTGCTCTTGGGATGGCAAAAGGTTCCAACCTTGCCTTGGTGGTCAACTCCGTTGAAGAAGTGATTCATCAAGAATCTTATAGGGCATCTTGGAGTATGTCCTATCCGGAAGATTTGCAATGCCACTACCATGATCACATGGCCTTCCATGCAAAATCCTTTTGGGTTGATCCCTCCAAGGCCAAGGAAGACAACATCAAGAGGAACAACAAAAGTGGGTTCACTAGCTTTGGTCCAAAGACAAGATCATGCTACAATTGTGATGACAAGCGCCACTTCATTGCCGAATGCCCCTATGAAAATAGAGAGCTTCATAATGGGAGGCTCATTCCCAAGGACAAGAGCAAGGACACAAAGGGCAAATATTCAAAAGCCCCCAACAAGAAGTTCTACAACAACAAGACCAAGAAGGGCAAGAGGCCCTCAAGAGTTGTGCTAGTAACAAGGGAAGAATATTCATCCGATGAAGTTGAAAGTTCTAGTGGTGATGAAGATGAAGAAAGCTCAAAGGAATTGGCCGCCATCGTCACCACCAACATACCCTCTTCATCTCTCTTTGAATCTCTGATACGTCTCCAACGTATCGATAATTTCTTGTGTTCCATGCCACATTATTGATGTTATCTACATGTTTTATGCACACTTTATGTCATATTCGTGCATTTTCTGGAACTAACCTATTAACAAGATGTCGAAGTGCCGTTCTATGTTTTACGCTGTTTTTGGTTTCAGAAATCCTAGTAAAGAAATATTCTCGGAATTGGACGAAATAAAAGCCCGGAGGCCTATTTTCTCACGAAGCTTCCAGAAGACCGAAGACGAGACGAAGAGGGGCCACGGGGTGGCCAAACCCTAGGGCGGCGCGGCCCCCCCTTGGCCGCGCGGCCCCGTGGTGTGGGCCCCCGTGCCGCCTCTCGACTTGCCCTTCCGCCTACTTAAAGCCTCCGTGACGAAACCCCCGCATCGAGAGCCACGATACGGAAAACATTACCGAGACGCCGTCGCCGCCGATCCCATCTCGGGGGATCACGGAGATCGCCTCCGGCACCCTGCCGGAGAGGGGAATCATCTCCCGGAGGACTCTACACCGCCATGGTCGCCTCCGGAGTGATGAGTGAGTAGTCTACCCCTGGACTATGGGTCCATAGCAGTAGCTAGATGGTTGTCTTCTCCCCATTGTGCTATCATTGTCGGATCTTGTGAGCTGCCTATCATGATCAAGATCATCTATATGTAATTCTATATGTTGCGTTTGTTGGGATCCGATGAATAGAGAATACTTGTTATGTTGATTATCAAAGTTATACATGTGTTGTTTATGATCTTGCATGCTCTCCGTTATTAGTAGATGCTCCGGCCAAGTAGATGCTTTTAACTCCAAGAGGGAGTACTTATGCTCGATAGTGGGTTCATGCCCGCATTGACACCTGGGACAGTGACCGAAAGTTCTAAGGTTGTGTTGTGCTGTTGCCACTAGGGATAAAACATTGATGCTATGTCTAAGGATGTAGTTGTTGATTACATTACGCACCATACTTAATGCAATTGTCTGTTGCTTTGCAACTTAATACTTGGAGGGGTTCGGATGATAACCCTGAAGGTGGACTTTTTAGGCATAGATGCGGTTGGATGGCGGTCTATGTACTTTGTCGTAATGCCCAATTAAATCTCACTATACTCATCATGATATGTATGTGCATGGTCATGCTCTCTTTATTTGTCAATTGCCCAACTGTAATTTGTTCACCCAACATGCTGTTCGTCTTATGGGAGAGACACCTCTAGTGAACTGTGGACCCCGGTCCAATTCTCTTTACTGAAATACAATCTACCGCAATACTTGTTTTACTGTTTTCTCTGCAAACAATCATCTTCCACACAATACGGTTAATCCTTTGTTACAGCAAGCCGGTGAGATTGACAACCTCACTCGTTTCGTTGGGGCAAAGTACTTTGGTTGTGTTGTGCAGGTTCCACGTTGGCGCCGGAATCTCCGGTGTTGCGCCGCACTACATCCCGCCGCCATCAACCTTCAACGTGCTTCTTGGCTCCTCCTCGGTTCGATAAACCTTGGTTTCTTTCCGAGGGAAAACTTGCTCGCTGTGCGCATCATACCTTCCTCTTGGGGTTGCCCAACGAACGTGTGAAATACACGCCATCAATCTCC
>NC_061514.1:4982509-5222281 GCF_022539505.1 Lolium rigidum | reverse complement strand
CCCCGGGCCCTCTCCTCTATCTCCGGCACGTCCCTGGGCTAGGGACGGACTCCACCGGCAACAACTGCTCACCAGAGGGTCAGGCGCGATGGTGGAGGAGGGCCATGGCGCGGCGGCGGGAAGATGCTGGGAAGAGGGACGACCAGGCGTTGCGGCGGGCAAGGCCATGGCGCGGGCGCGGCGGCAGGTGGCCAGACGCGGCGGCGGTGGCCAAGCACGGGATGGGGTGCTGCAGATAAAACCGCACTCTATCTCCCACTGCCAAACCGACCCGGCGGATCACTAAGCCAACTTGCCCCACATGTCAGATATCCCCACCGTACCAGTCTCCTCTGTTTCCCCTGCCTCAGGTCGAATCGGAGCCGTCGAGCCACCAGCCAACGGTGCGGATGCCTCCTCCCCACCACCAGCCACAGCCAGGAAAAAAAATCTCCCCGTCGCCAACACTAGTCCAGTGCTGTGCACGCTCGCGGCGCGGATCCAACTGACGAGCCCACCAATTCCAGCGCGCGAAACCCTCGCCGGCGATGGCCTCCGCCGTCCTCGCCGGCCGGCGCGGGCCGCACCACTACTGGGCGGAAAATCGCGCCTCGCTGACCACGCCCGTGGCCCCCGCACCAACCCCTAATCCCGGCCGCCACGCCCTCCCGCGCGCCGACACCTCGAAGGCGCCGCCGCCGCCTGCACTGGCCACTCCGGAAGACGGCTACCTGACGTTCGGTTCGACGGGGTTGTCCAACTGCAACGCAATTGCGCTCCGGCAGCGCCTCAGCGGCGAGCTGGGCAAGGTCCTGGCCCTCTTCTCCCGCATCGACACGTGGCAGCGCGAGCTGGAGCGGCAGAACCAGAACCTCTCCGCGCCCCCGGCGAAGCTGCGGGAATCAATGCGGAAGCGGTGCGCGCAGATCCTGGCCAGGCTGCAGAAGGACAAGCGGAGCATCTGGTTCAACTCGCCCGTGCAAGCCGAGGCCCTGGGGCTCCACGACTACCACGCCGTCATCAAGCGCCCCATGGACCTCGGCACCGTCAGGGCCACCGTCGCCGCCAGGAAGCACCCCTCCCACGACGCCTTCGCCGCCGACGTTCGCCTCACACCTTCTCCAACGCGCTGCGGTACAACCCCGCCGGGCACGGCGTCCACACCTTCGCCGGCGACCTCCTCGCCCCGTTCGAGGAGACGTACACGGCGGCCGTCGCTTGGTTCGATCACGAACGCAAGCGCATTGCGCCGGTGAAGGCGGAGCTGCCGCCAGCGCAGGCGAAGCCGAGGGCGGCGAAGGTGCCGAAGCCCAAGGCCAGGGAGCCCAACAAGAGGGAGATGAGCTTGGAGGAGAAGAACGTGCTTAAGGTGGGGCTGGAGAGCTTGCCTGAAGAGAAGATGCATAACGTGATGCAGATTGTGCAGAAGAGGAGTGCCAGCAATCCGGAGCTGCTTGGGGATGCGATTCAGCTGGATATTGACGAAATGGACATCGAGACGCTGTGGGAGCTTGATCGGTTCGTCACCAACTTCAACAAGGCGCTCAACAAGAGCCGACGAGCTGCGATGATGAAATGGGGACAGTGCTGAGATCAACCATGCTGCTGGGTCTGAACTCTGAAGCTGTGAATGGTGCTGTGCCTACATTGGTTGACAATGCTGAAGTTATGGTAATGGCCATAGGAAACAATACGCACTGTCATTGTTTGCAAGTAGTGCATATGCAAATTTTGATTCTCTGTTCTGTTTTGTTATTTACAGGAGGGTGAGAATACTGCGAAGACGACTGTATTGGCTGAGCAGGTGGATGAGTATGTAGATATTGAGGATGAGATGCCAACTGCAGGCAGCAACGAGAGGCAGTGTAGGCGTACCTCCTTGGACCTGCTGTTGGAGTCGGTAGTAGTCGAGCTCGTCGACCACGTCGTCTGCTTCATAGAGGTGATCCTCGAGAAGAGCGAAAGATTCAGCCAGTAGCTTGTTTCCGACCCCCCTCTCTTTCATAGCTGAGATCAGTATCTTGATTCTCCTGATCTGTGACTTGAGCTTCTCGATGTCATCCGCAGGCCCGACTTGTCGAATCCAGGCATCGAGCTTGTCGATCAGGAGGGTTGCAAGGATGGTCTGCACCAGCCATGCAATCGCGGCCTCCATCAGATCCGGCAGCAGCAGCTCGAGCGGTGGTCAATGGAGGAAAAGGTACAAGGATGTTGAGGGAGGGGAGGAAAGCTTTGTGTTTGTATTCTGCATTCCCGAGAACGGCTCCAAGCTCCAGGAAGCTTTAGGGGCTAGTAAGCTTGAAGATAACGGCGATGACGAGTCCACAAAGCAAACTACAAATAGGACGGCTCATTTCCCCCCTCCTCCTCTCTCTATCTGCTACAGGGTTTGAGAGTCACCCGTCGGTGGCCGGGCCGCTCCAGGGCCTCCTCCGCCGGAATAGCCGGCCGGAGCTGGTCAGGAATGGGCGCCGGAGTAGATAGGTGTAGCTGTAGGTTTAGTTCTAGGGTTCTTCTCTGTTTTACCCAAGTGGAGTCTGGCGTTATGCCCTTGGGGGCATGGCCACGGCGGAGCTCGAGCTGCTCCCGGTGGCTGCTGGTGGTGTGGCTGCTGTCCGCGGCGCTCCGTCGGGAGGAGCCAGATGCGGAGGGCGGCGGCGCTTCCTCACCTCCATCAATAAAGCTCATCCGCTTCTCCCTCGATCTGGACGGATCTGGCCTGGATCCTCCTCTTCATCGCCACCATGGAGATGGGAATGAAGTTGAGATCTTCGTCGGTGCCGTTCTTGGCAGATCGCCGGAGGGGCATCCTGGAGCAGCAACTCTCCTTCGAGCGCAACACATGGCGACCGAGCTCGTCGCCATGATCCTTGGCCAGCATGGTGGCCCATCTTCAACCTCCAGATCGGAGGCCTTCCGATTCTCCTGCTGGTGCTCGACGCTTCCAGAAGGTCAAGTGGTGCGTCCCCGGCCTCCTGGTGGTTGCCAGCGGCGGAATCTTTTCGCCGGCGTGGAGTATTCGAGCATGTAGCTCTATGAGCTCGGCGGAGACGCCTGGAGCTCGCCGGCGACGGGTGGCAGAGGCACTGTCCTTGATTGCTTTTTCTTATGTTTTTCCAGGGTGCTATCTGTAAAGTGCGAGGCCCTTACTTCAAATAGTTGGTTTGTTAGGACAAGGGATGACAAAGGGCTTAGCTGCAAAATGTACCTGCCACATGTAATTCAATGAAAATGCTCCTCTGGGGTCGTTGACCCCGCTTTGTGTTCAAAAAAAAAAAAAAAACTACAACCGACAGAATGGCTCCAGATCAGGGGAGAAATTGTCAAGATCCAAGAACAGCTCAACTGTTTGATGAGGCACAACATGCTTGCTTACCATAAATGCTCAACACAAACAAAAATGAACTCCACAGGGATGTATCAGCATAGAAAACTAGTAAACCAGCCAAAACACACCTGTTTGGAGGCTTACATATCCAAATTTAACTATTTACACACAGATTTAGGTGCCTGCTGGTACACACACATGGCTAATGTTGCATCACTTGTATTACAAGGACAAAAACTACTAAATCAGTGAAAACACAACAGGTAGCAAGCTTGCTTATTCAAATTTGATACTCCAATTTACACACATATTAGCTGTCAAAACCAAGATATCCGTTTGGGTCTTGTTTATTACAGGAGAGCTAGCATTCCGATCTCAGAAGTGCATGCATACAGCTGGCAGAGCTTCATAAAACAAGATAATTCTGGGAAGGCTTCATAAAACAAACCAGTCTCCATTAATTTTGACCCTTAGCTTGCTCGTTGCTTTACCCATGCATTGTTTAGCTAGCTCTTCGCTGCAATTATCGATTTCCAGTTCTTCCAGCGAAAGTGGGATGCCTGCTAGCAGCAGCATTGAGATGCCCACACATTCATGTATCTTCAACCTCTTTAGAAGAACAAAGTTGTGCAGCCCCGCAGGAAAATATACGAGATTACAAGAATGAAATTCGAGTTCTTGCAAGGACTTGAGGAGCACAAGCGGACTCTGTTGCTCCTCTTTTAGGACAAAACCATGAAGTTTTAGGCGTCGGAGGGAGGCGAGGTGGTTGCAGAATGACGTGGTAAGAACAGACGGATCATTGGTATCAAGCGTTTCCAGCCGAGGGAACACGTCATAGCCCTGCCTTGAAAAGCTCTCAAACCATTGACTCAAGCCATGGCAGTAGTATACTTCCAAATGCCTTAGGCCACCAAGGGATTGCCAGCCCTCTAGTGCAGTGACCGACAAACAGGCTTGAATCGTCAATTCTTCCAGTGCCGTGCATGAGTGCAGCTGTAGACATTCCAAACCTGGGTTCGAACGTACCATTAACCTCTTAAGGTTTGTGAGATCACTCGGAAAGCATGGTTGCAGGGCTTTTTGGAAAAAGTTCCCACAAATCTTAAATTCTTCAAGTGGTGTCGGGAGGAGCCATCTTCCGTTCGCCCGGTCTTCATTTCCGTCTGTATGCACCAAAGACAACAACAGCTTGTGGCATTCCAAAATGTGTAGCTCCTGAAGGGAGGTAAACTGAGAAAAGCCTTCTTCGCTCCCGTTAAATGTTAGACGAGGGCAGTCCTGAATAGTTATCTTCTTGAGAGAGGTGATGAGATTTAATGGAAGAATGTGCATGAGCCCATCTCGAGCCAACCCTATCGATGCGTCATGTTGCTCTGAGTTTCTCTCTTCTATCTGTAATATATTCTCTAAATGCAACTCCTCTAATTCTGGCGCATGTCGCAGCAAAAGAGATAACCACTCCCCTGTTATTCCACATGACTCGATACTGAGATTTTCAAGACATGGGAAAGCCTTGCAATTCACAGCTGACACATCTTCAAGGGTATGCTCTGCTATCACACCTGAAGAGAAAAGTTTTTTGCATCTCCGTAATTCCAAACTCTTCATGGAAACGAGATGACTAAAACCTTCGAACGAAAAAGAAGTTAGATATTCGCAACCCACTATTATCATCGATTTGAGGTTCCTCAAATTACGGAACGCCAAATTTTTGTCATCCAGTATCATAGTCTCATCAAAAGATTTACCAATACCCTTGTTTTGTTTCTTACACCCAATATGCAACTCTTCACTGGTTGATCTCTCCATATAAGGAACTGCTGAAACTCCACTGATTAGTAACTCAAAACAGGTGGCTGAAGGTGGAAGAGGGTTCAACACTTTCAGATGAGGGCAACCCCACAGAATTAATTTCCTAAGACCAGGCAACCATTTTTTTCGATATGGGAGCATAGCCCCGGCCTCTGCATCAATAGATGCACACAGCCATGTCAAACACCTTTAATGCACCGCAATTCTCGATCCGCAATACCCTTAAACTAGAGCTCAGAAGCTGCACGGAAGTGCTTGAGCATCTCACCAACTTCGGCATGTGAACTAAAACTAGCTCCTCCAGCGAAGGAACCAATACTTCTATTATTTCACGCATGCTAGTCAGCGTCAGCTTTGTAAGAAATGGAAGACTTTCCAGAGATGGAAGTATTCTCCATCTCACACAATTATCAAGATGAAGCGTCTGCAAGGAGGTAACTGAGATATTGCTGGAAAGCCAAGTTGGTGACGTATTACCATTATACCTAGATATACGTAAATGCTTCAAGTTCATATGTGGTTCAAGGCCCTCAAGCACCTCTTTTGCTCTTTCCATAGAAGGATCGAAACTTGGGCCACTTACATCTATCACAGAGAGCCCCTGTGTTGAGGTACCCTTCCAGAACAAGTGCAGTTTTTCTAAGTGTACTTTGTTTCTCAGTTGTGCCTGATAAGACTCCTCCCGAGTTTGAACTCTACGAAGCTGAGACACCCCAAGCTCTACAAGCTCATTCATGGATTGCAGTTCTGTCATCTCAAAGCCGCTAGACATTTGAACCTGAAAATCATGTAGTTCCTGAAGAGATGTCATCTTACCAATGCTAGAAATGGAAGAACATAGCCCCTTATCTGCAACAAGGTGCTGCAGACTAACAAGATTATTAACACCATCAGTTACAACAGCACCAGTGTTTGAGCCAATATCTAACACTTGAAGATGAAAACACTCGATCAAACTTTGAGGCCAAGCCACGTCAAACCCATTAGACTCACATTTTAGATATCGAAGATGTGCATGATTTGTCAAGCACATGAAGGAATTAAAATCAGTGGATGCTGCAGACATTTGCACCAGGCGTAAATTCCCTGCCTTTTGGAATATATCTTGGAACAACTGGAAGAAGAAAGAGTCATATTGTCCAAGTAACACCAATGTCCTCAATTTTCCAACTGATGTAATTGCATTTCTCATTTTTTCTTCAAATTTCTTATTACGAGGAATGTTCCCATGCTGATCTTTGCTATATGCAGAATCAGTTACTACTGACAAATGCCGTATAGTTAGAAACATTCTGCTGCATTGTAGATCATCTATAGTTGCACACCCAGTCAATGAAGCCATCCTCGCAAAATCATGCATAAGACCACACATAGAATAGAAAGTTTGACTACCTGGAGAGGACTCCTCTCGTTCTTTTTTCAGCTTGATGAAAGAACCCAAGATTCACCAAATCAGTCAAATAGTTCTGTCCTGTGTTCTCCAATCTCTTACTGGAATGTTCAGCCTTCACAAATCCCTGTGCGATCCAAATATGGACCAAATAATCACCAGAAAACTTGTATTTGTGTGGGAATATAGAACTAAACGAGAAACATTGCTGTAAATGGTAGGGCAGGTGATCATAGCTAAGCTTCAGAGCAGACATGATGCCTCTGCTGAGTTCCAGGGACTTCCAGTCTTCGTTTATCAGAATATTGTTCCAATAGTCAACGCTAAGATGCTTCCTTAACAGTGCCCCTGCAGTTTCCGCCGCTAATGGGTTTCCCTTTAATTTCTCTGCTATTTTCCTTCCAACAATGCTTAAAGTTTGATGATTATCACATATCTTATCACTAAATGCACGTGATTCAAACAATAACCAAAAATCATCATTTGCCAGAGCACCTAACTTTACCGGTTTGAGTGTGCCTATCTTTTGTGCAACAGAATAATTTCTAGTTGTGACTAGAATCACATTACCCTTCACATCACATGATATCAGCGGAGCCAACAATTCGTTCCATTGGTGATCATCAAAAGTGTCCCAGACATCATCCAAAACAAGCAAAAACTTTTCCGATTGGTACTCCATATGTTCCTTAAGGATCTCCTGAAGCCTCACATAGTTTCTTACTCCTTCATGCCTTTCATTTTCCTGAGTAGATCCTTCGTGTCTGTCTCGACAAACAAAGTTTATTATCTCCGCTGTGAGCCTCACTTCATCAAAGTTGCGAGACACCCGAACCCATATCATGTGGTGAAATTTTTTTTTGACGTCTAGATCATTGTATACAAGTTGAGCGAGAACTGTTTTCCCAACACCTGCAATGCCTACAATAGGCAGAACAGCTACATGATCAGATTTGTCTTCTGTTATCATCTTTATGATAGAGTTCTTTTCTACAACTCTCCCATACACTTTTCTTGGAGCAAAACTTGATGCTCTTAGGTGCTGATCTAAGACTGTACTCTCCTGGTGATATGAACTTGAAGCAGAGTCTGAGCCATGTAGCTTGAGAACCTCACTCACTTGCCCTCGGCTGTCTTGTAGCTGACTAGTAATTTTCTGTATCATATTAGATAATATGTTTTTGTCCCAAGGGGTGCGCATGTTAGCTGCCTTGATTTGTGCTAACTCTGTATCGACTTTCCTTCTTTTTCTGTTAGATGGATCACCGATTTCTATACGGGTCACGTTTGCACTAGCATCAGCGTTGCTGCAGTAAGAAAAGGAAAGTGAATTTGGGTAGTTGAATCGATGAAGGACACTCTTAATTAAATGACTGTTAAAAACGTGTCGATGCAAGGTATATAATCTTTAGCTACCTTGAACTGTTTGGTGGCTGGTCAGTTGGTCCAGGTTTCCCCTTACAAATCTTGTTATGGTTGAGCATACCTGCTGTCCCGTACTTGGCTCCACACTTGATCTCTGTGGGACAGTATTTACATCTTGCTTTGACAGGCTCTCCGTTTTTGTCTTCTATGATGTCAAAAAGATCCCATGCCTTGGACCGTCGTTTCTTTTCTTTCCTCTGGGATGAGCTGCCAGTTACAGTAGGCTCAACCGCACTGAGTAAGGAAAAGATGCAGGAGATGCATATAAATAAATACTTTCTAGTGAATGTATTAATGCAAGGTGTATTCAGTTCTCTGTTAGTTTAGGTACCTTGAAGGGGGCGGTGCATGTGCTCCAGGAGGTCTTTTTGTACAAGTCACCGAATGCTCATTCTCCAAATGTTTCTTCATAGATGATGTGCCGTTCGTCTTGGGTTCGCACCTGAATTCTTTTCTACAATATGTACATTCTGCTTTGACAGGCTTTCCATTATCTTCTTCTGTGATAGTGAAGTATTCCCATACCATGGAGCTTAATTTGCCAGTATGGCCGCTCGATATCCTATTGGCTCGCTCTGCTCCACGCATAGCTTCGGGCTCGTCTCTTGTAACTGCGCCAACACGGGAAAGAAAACATTGCCAGAAAAGGATGGTGATCAAATGGTTTTTGGCTTTTTCCAAGCGATCCAACTGGGCAACTGGGGATCGAATTTCATTACCTCAGAGATAACGAAATACAGACCAACAGGCCAAAATCATTCCAGGCAGGTGAAACAAACAAAAGGAAAGCGCATTTGTATTGTATGTACATACAGCCACTGGGAGGCAGTAGGCGTACCTCCTTGGACCTGCTGTTGTAGTCGGTAGTAGTCGAGCTCGTCGACCACGTCGTCTGCTTCATAGAGGTGATCCTCGAGAAGAGCGAGAGATTCAGCCAGTAGCTCGTCTCCGATCCCCCTCTCTTTCATAGCTGTGATCAGTATCTTGATTTTCCGGATCTCCCACTTGAGCTTCTCGATGTCACCAGCAAGCCCGACTTGTCGAATCCAGGCATCAAGCTTGTCGATCAGGAGCGTTGCAAGGATGGTCTGCACCAGCCATGTAATCGCGGCCTCCATCAGATCCGGCAGCAGCAGCAGCTCGAGCGGTGGTCAATGGAGGAAAAGGTACAAGGATGCTGAGGGAGGGGAGGGGAGCAGCCGAGTGGATACTGGATAGAAAACAATACGACAGACAATGCGGCAGGTAGGAAAGCTACGAGGACGCTGGTCGCTGAACACGTTTTGGGTGGGAGAGTGTTTCTCCATGCGTGAGCTCAGCCACTCCATCGTTTGTTTTTTCCTGAAAGGTGGGCCTGTCCACGCTCAAGAATCTGTACCAGGCTTTAGTACGATTGGGCAAGTTCGGCCCAGCGTAAATGGGCCAGCCTGAGTATGCTGAAGAGAGGATAATTGAAGCAAACGTTCTGGTCTGCCTCTTTCGTCTGCTTAAAACCTCCCTCCCCATCTAAAAAAAAACCTCCCTCCCGTGCTTCCACATGTAGTATGGTTTTGTGAGGGGAACAAAAATGTGCGCATACATCTGATGCAGTTGCGTTCGTACTATAGAAAAAATATAAGGCAGCCAGATTATTGAACGCGTTACATCGAAGGAACAGAACCTGAAGCTCTGTTAATTAATAGTGGAAGATTACAAGTGGTAGCAAATGATACATCAAGCCCACAGGCGCCAGCGCGCGCGCACACACAAAGAAGGCCAAAGACACAGGATCAACTATTTCATGTTCAAGACGATAAAGCCACCGATCGCAGCCACGAAGACGATAGGCAGGAGGCCCAGCCATAGGATCGTCTTCCCGGCGGCTCGACGTCCGACCACGTTGGCTGACACCCAGAAGCCGGCCGACGCCTCAATAAGCCCGAAGATGACCACGCCGATGAGGATGCCGTAGTACAGGAAGAAGGGTGCTTTGCCGTGGTGAAGAAATATACCCCCGGGAGCTCTGGAGATTATCAGGCAGAGCGCCACGGCTGCTTCGAGGACGCCGCACAAGATCAGAGCAGCCGGCAGCTTCTCCGCGTCGCGGCACGCGTCGGAGACCAAGAAAGCGAGCTTGATGAAGAAGGCGAAGCAATCCATGGCGCGTCTCGATCGTGTGTGTGCTGCAAGTGAAGGACTGTGTGCTGCAAGTGCAGGAGAAATGGTTTGCTGGGGGTTTTGGGTGGGGCGATTTAAGGAGAATTATCTCACAAGCGACAGACTGCAGAGATAATATAATGTCAAAGTGCAAAGTGGCCGTGACTTTTGGATCCTCCCAAAACCAGAACCGAACCACAAGCCCCAGAACCGAACCAAAACATATTTGGTTTCCTTCCTTACCAAAATGATCCTGCGAAGTTTCTCAGCTCGTCATCCTCATCCGTAAGCACACGCACTCATTGGCGGAGAACCAGAGCCGAGCCAGAACCGAACCAAGACATTTGGTTTCCCAAAATGATCGTACGGAGTTTCTCAGGTCGACATGTCCTGATCATACTCCGTAAGCACACGCACTCGGTGGAGAAAAAAGAACAGAACAGCAGAGTGTAGCCATGTTACTTCGTAGGTTTTTCTTTTCTGAATTGTTGTTTGTCGGTCGTCCGAGAAACTATTTCTCAGTCAACCGAGTTGCACACCAACAAAACCTGCAACTGCCAAAATACATTTGTGCAACCCTATGTCTAAAAATCTGCAAATCTCTAATCTCTAAATCAAAAACAGCCCTTTTAGTGTTCCGAATGTCAACTTTTGGGATGTGCAGCTACTCAATTAGCTGCTGTGTAAAGAATCAACATTCAAAACAATCAACTTACAAATAAACAATCAACTTACAAATTACACGGGCTTTTTTATCTTCTTCCCTTTTCAAAGAAACATAAGTTCATAAGACTATTATAAATGACAAATATTGCTCCTGAAAAAATTAGGATAATGGAAGTCAGCTATTAAGATCGTGATTGTCTAGTTATCTCTCAAACAGGATATCGCTGCTTTATAAATAAAACACAAATGGAAAAACCGATACAAGGCGTTGCGGAAATCCTCTTACAAAGTAGGTCAAGAGATAAATGACATCCGAGAAGGTAGCAAGAATGCCACCAACTCAAAGTCGAGCAACAAAACCGGAGAAGCTACACCCAATACTAGGCAACGAAGACTACCTAGCAGGGACGGACCCATGCCTTCTAAGGAAACAATCATACACCGTTGCACCGAACACACCAAGCTATCGCTCAAAAGGGCCACCTATCCTCTCGCTCAGGGCCGTGGAGCTCTGATCCTACCACTGAACAATGAGGACCGAGAGAGATAACTGTGAGGTCAAGATAGGAGACCAACCAGGCCATTCATGCGAGAGCCAAAGAAGCTTTACACAAGGTTCAAGGTATGACCGGAGACGTAGACATGTTGTCATTAGGTACCTAAGCTCCATGATGGCGCCTTCAAGAGCATGATGATGGGATGTGTTGGCATCGTCGAGCCCGAAGAATCAGACTAAGGTTTTCACCCATAGCCCTCACATGGAGATGTGAACCACAACCATGCCCACAAGAGGGGCACGAAATGCACCGGTGTTTCCGTTCGCCGGCGCCATAGCGCATACATTTCGTTGAGCCTGACTTGTTCCATCCAAAGTACCAGAGTCGCCGATCCAACCCAAGGGGAGGACCAACGCATCCAACTCAAGGCCTCTAGACGAAGAAAAAAGAGGCATCTCATTTTCTACCGCTCTCCTTTCCCGCGACATAGCCACCCAGACTGCCGCAGTGATTGCACCGTTGATCCACCATGGAGGAGAGCTCCAGCTCCCAACTTCCCTGCCTAGACAACCGTGTGACAGGGGAGCCGGGGTCACCAGAGGGAACCATCTACATCTTGTGTCGCTGATATGCTTGTGTGGTGACCCAGCATACCACTGCATGGTGTAGTATGCAAGTCGTTGACATAACATCAATGAAACATTGTTCCACTAGTATTACATCCCTCAGAGTGGTACAACAGAAACATTTGCGGGTCCAAGGAATTTCTATAGAATTACACACAGACTCTTTACAGAAGATCAGCACAGCCTCCTACTTTACAATGAGGTAAAACTGCAAATAAACTCCAGAAGAACAACGCGTAGTCTAACTTATTACTAACTCTACCTATAGAGGATTTGACTGGCTATACATGCTATGATTGGATTCTAACTAATTAGGTGCTAGGATTAGGAAGCTAGTTCCCTTCTACTGCTAATCTAGATTTTCTCCATGGTGGATGTGGTGTTTGACTCTTCTGGCAGGGTCGTGTCTCTTGAACTAGTTGTTGACTCCTCAGTCTTCGAGTTGTACTGTAGATCTTCTTTTAATGTCTTCAGATCTAAGCAGGGGATTCAAAGAGGGATGAATACGAGCGTACTCAACAAGTTCATTATAGGAAAGAGGTGTTTAATGCACTAGCTACAGCCCTGGACCAGAAAGTCATAGGAAATGCAAGTTTTTGTAAACATTTCTTCAAAAGGTTGCTTTTATTCTGAAAAACTATGTCCGCCAGCCTTCACCGGGTGTTTAGAACTTCATGGAGTTCCTTTTCGGCCGCGTTCGCAGTTCCAAACTCGGAACAGGGAGTGACAAGCCACGATTTGATACACACTGCAGAGGTGTGTTGCTTTACCCATATGAGATCTTAACCGTGTTGCCAGCCGAGTTTAGTTATCGTCCACACTTCTTTGGTGTGAGTCCAGGTATAAGGTCCTAGCCAATCATTGCATTTCTCCGCGATCCTGCACACCCACCCTTGTTGCAGTTCGGACCTTGGGTCCTCGCCGGTCTGTTCCGACCTCGACTAATACCCCCGTCGGTCAGCATACCCCATTGGGTATCATCCGACCTCGGTACCTTCGTCGGTCTTCTGCAACCCATCATAGACCATATTACCGTGGGAAATTAGAGGGGATCCTCACCCATCCGGTTATTCCCTCGGGACACAACTGTACGGTAAGCGTATCCGTTGATGTGCGAAAGGAAGAAATACAACTGACTACTCCGTCCCACTCCAGATCTTATGGTTAACACGGGTATTACGGCACAAGAATCATTGGACGATATTTGTTGTTAATCCTAGATGGATATAAACCAATTGCAATGGAACCTCCACCATACTCATACCATGCTTTTGAATGTATCACATATGCCCAACGCTCCCGATAGGATGTTTACTTTGATACTAGTCTGAATTAAGGATTGTACTGCAGATTCTTCCATCTTCTACGCGTCGTCGAGCTTTTTCACGAATCCTTCAAGTAGTGATGAGTCAAGCCTCGTTCGCCGCTTGCGTGACCAAGTGTCTAGTTTAGACAGAGATATCACTTCTCTTCGTGCGATGGCGGCCTTGGTGAAGAAAAAGGGGGAGATAGCGACAGCTATCGAACAGTACGCCCTTGATGGTCTCCATATTGCTACCGAAAGTTTGGGCTGTAAGTATTAACCCATGCTCTACTTTCTGCAATAGTTTTGAATGTTCCCTCAACTGGTCCTTTATTCCTTTCCAGTCGTAGCTTCAGATGTGGCTGAGGAGAACAAGAAGATCCATGAAGAGGTTGAGGCAATGACTGACGTTGCGCACCCGAACCACGGTTTGTGGCTGCACCGTCCGAAGGCTGTCGTCATGGCGAAGTTCAAGTATCGGGTGGGGAAGGCGCATTATTACTTCGATAAGTACCATGCTCATCTTACGATGGTTTGGAACACCTTGTTTCCTTTGGACCAAGCACCCGAAACCTTATCTGCCTTGTTCACCCGATTCAAGTCTCCCGAAAGGATTCGGCAGCTGGTGCGGAAGGAACTCCTGGCCGGTGCGGAGCTTGCTTTTGCTCAGTATTGGCATGTCATCCATCTCTAGACTTGGGAGTCGTAGCAAACACTAAAAGGGGCTTAGGCCAGTATTATGATGCCGCTAGAGGTCCTGCATACACCATCGTTTCTCGGATGGAGTCGTGCCTTGAGAAGGATCTGAAGGCCCATTGGGATCGGGGAGCTCGACTATGAATGTAATAGCCTTATTTCCTGCATAAGATTATTTTGTATAAGTTTATCGCGTACGTTGCACGCTATGTTAATTCGATCGATATTTTATTTGTCGGGGGCGGCTGAGTGATCAGTTCAACCTGCTCTCCCGACGGCTTCGTTGAATTATGCAATGTTATTGCGAAGCCTTTGTGTAAGTTTTGTAAGGGCGAGACCCGTCGACTTAGTCGAGGGAATTAGACGCTTGGCATCGTCACGCGGTGCACCGGTTTGAGCCTTATTTTGTGATAATGTAACCATCGACTGCAGCACTCGCGTATTTTCTCGAGGCTTGGATTGGTTGTTCTCTTTTTGTGTGTCATTAATCTTAGCTCCCGTTGAGAGTATTTAATTAATGACACTGCGTGTTTTCTAGGCCAGCGCTCCCGATGGGAGTAAGAGCCGATGGTAGGGGCCGCAGTCGACCTGTTCAGGTGGTAGGGCCTAAATTGAAGAAAGAAGGCAGAAAACCTGATTAAAATTTTATTCATAAGGAAAACCAACTTTAAAGGCTATTTAAATAATAAAAAACGATCGCGTCCTATGTATAGAACCGTCGCAGGTGTGCGATATTCCATGGATTTCCGACATCTTTTCCTGAAGTTGGATTTCTGAGCCTGTACGCTCCCCCAGGTATCACTTCGGTGACGATGTAAGGTCCTTCCCATGGAGACTCAAGTTTCGAGGGCCTTTTTTGTTTCAGCCGAAGTACCATATCTCCAACACTAAAGCACCGGTTGCGTATTCGTCGACTGTGGTAGTTTTTCAACGCCTGCTGGTATACCGTGGTTCTTGCTAAAGCAATGTCTCGGGCTTCATCCAGTAGGTCTACAGCATCTTGCAGTGCGATGTTGGAAGAGGGCTCTGTGTATGCCGTCACTCGAGGTGCTTCGAATCGAACATCGGCTGGCAAGACTGCTTCGGCTCCATGTACCGGAAAGAATGGGGTGTCTTGCGTCGACCTGTTAGGCGTGGTACGCAAACTCCACGATGCGATGGTAACTCTTCGACCCAAGCTCCCTCTGCACCTGTAAGACGCTTCTTGAGACCGTCCCCTATTAGACCGTTGATCCTTTCCACCTGACCGTTTGTTTGGGGATGAGTCACTGATGCGAATTTCAGTTTTATTCCTCTGTCGTCACAAAATTCTCGGAATTCTTTGGAGTCAAAGTTAGTCCCGTTATCTGTGACGATACTGTGAGGCACGCCGAATCGACATGTTATTTCCTTGAAGAATCGGACTGCTGTTTTTGCCTTCTGGTTTCGTACTGGTACTGCCTCGATCCACTTTGTGAATTTATCGACTGCGACTAATAAGTACGTGTGTCCTCCAGGCGATGATCTTGGTAGTGGCCCAACTTGATCGAGTCCCCATTGAGCGAACGGCCAAGCCAAGGGTATCGTCATTAGGTGCTGTTGCGGGGCGTGCGGTTTTGGGGAAAACCGTTGGCAAGGGTCGCATTTCATGACCAGATCTCGAGCATCCGACGCTGCCGTTGGCCAGTAAAATCCTGCCCTGAAGGCTTTTGCTACGAGAGCCCTACTTCCCGCGTGATGCCCGCAAGTTCCCTCGTGTATCTCACGCAGCAGTGCTCTTCCGTCGTTGATGGCAACGCACCTTTGGAGGATACCGGAAATGCTGCGCTTGTAGAGTTCACCGTTTACTATGGTGAAAGCTTTTGATCGCCTGACGATTCGTTTTGCTTCTACTGGATCCGCCGGCAGTTCCTGCTTTGCTAGGTACGCCAGGAACGGTTTAGTCCATAATGGCTCAAGGAGGAGGATGTGTTCGGCTGGGAGAGTTGGAGCTTCGTCGGCAACTTGCTGCGGGTTTGCCTCTGCTTCCTCAGTCGATGGTTTTAGAGGTGCTGGCGCTTTCTCTTTTATTGATCGCTGAGTGATCACCTCGTAAAATACTCCATCTGGGATGGGAGAGCACATGGAGCCGATGTTTGCTAAGGTGTCGGCTTCCTCGTTGATGGCTCTGCCGATATGTCTGAGCTCGCATCCCTCAAATTTGGCTTCCATATTCTGATACAACTGCCGATAGGCGATCATGTTGTCGCTAACTGCGTCGCACAGATTCATCGACTGTTGTACTACCAAGTTTGAGTCCCCGTAGATTTCCAGGCGAGTCGCCCCACATGCCTTTTCCATCTTCATTCCGTGCAGCAGTGCTTCGTATTCTGCTTCATTGTTTGTCGGCAGAGAGAAGTTCATACGTAGTATATACTTCATCTTATCTCCTTGTGGTGATACCAGCACCACTCCTGCTGCTGCGCCTGTGCTTCGTTTCGACCCGTCGAAATACATTACCCACGATCCCGACATGTCGGGTGCCGCTGGTGTCTGGGATTGAATCCAGTCTGCCACAAAGTCTGGGAGGATTTGGGATTTTATAGCTGTCCGGTTAACGTAAGTTATGTCGTGAGGTGCTATCTCGATAGCCCATTGGGACACTCGACCGGTGGCCTCTGGATTGGTCATTATATTTTTTAACGGCGCTTCGCTCACGACGACAATCGGATGCTGCGTGAAGTAGTGCCGTAGCTTGCTGAGCTGACCTCCATACCGCATATGCCGGCTTCGATGATGAGGGTACCTCTGTCTTGCGGGTGTGAGTACTTCGCTGAGATAGTAAACGGGCCTCCGCACGCCATGAACTCTCCACTGCTTCTTCCCGTTCGATGACCAAGACGCTGCTGAAGACTTGAGCTGTCGCAGCTATGTACATGAGCAGCGTTTCCTTCTCGCGGGGGGTTACAAGGACTGGAGACGTCGACAAGATTCTCTTCAGGTTGTCGAAAGATTCCTGCGCCTCCTTTGTCCACTCGAACTTTTCTGATTTTTTCATCAAGTTGTAGAAAGGCAAAGCTTTTTCTCCTAGCTTGGCGATGAACCTGCTGAGCGCTGCTAAACGTCACGCTAGCTGCTGCACTTGATGCGAGATTCTTTGGCGGCTCCATGTCGAGAATAGCTTTAATTTTCAAAGGGTTGGCTTCGATCCCCCGGCCGAGATGAAGTATCCTAGCACTTGCCCCCTGGTACTCCGAAGAAGCATTTTTGGGATTCAACTTGATCTTATACCTGTCTAGGTTATCGAAGGTCTCCCGCAAATCGTCGATGAGGGTGGCGATGTGCTTCGTTTTTACCACGATATCGTCAATATAGACTTCGATGTTTCGCCCGATCTGCTCTCCAAGGCAAGCTTGCATGCAACGTTGGTAAGTTGCTCCCGCATTTTTCAACCCGAAGGTCATGACGTTGTAGCAGAAAACGCCGTGTGGGGTGATGAACGCGGTTAGCTCCTGATCTTCCTTCTTCAATTTGATGCTGGTTATACCCGGAGTAGGCATCGAGGAAGGAGAGGCGGTCGCACCCGGCTGTGGAATCGACTATCCGGCAGTGCGGGCAGCGGGAAGTGGTCTTTCGGACGGTGTTTGTTGAGGCCGGTGTAATCGATACACATACGCAGAGCGGTGGTGTCCTTTTTGGGTACCATGACAGGGTTAGCCACCCACTCCGATTCCTTGAGCTCTCGGATAAATCCTGCTTTACGAAGTCGATTGATTTCTTCACCAATTGCTCTCCTCTTGGGTTCAGAGAATCGACGCATCGGCTGCCTTGCCTTGGTTTGGGCTGTCGGGTCAACATTAAGGGCGTGCTCGGCGAGTTCCCCGGGGATACCCGGCATGTCGGATGGTTCCCATGCAAATATTTCCCAGCGCTCACGGAGGAACTCGATGAGCGCGCCTTCCTATGCGTCCGTAAGGTCAGCCGATATATTGACCGTTTTCTTCGGGTCAGTGGGGTGCACCTGCAGCTTCTTGGCTTCCTTTGTAGTGTCAAACTCGTCGGATCTTGTGCTTTGGTTGTCGGCTGGCGGCTGCGTATGATCCACGGTTGCGTCGATCGCGTTGAGTTCCTCCTTAGCGCCGAATTTCGAAGCGATCTTCTGGAACTCCCTGTCACAGGTGTCTAATCGGGCAAAGCTTCCGTGAACGGTTATTGGGGTTCCGTTTTTGCCTGGCATCTTCAGTTTTAGGTACGCGTAATGAGGCACGGCCATAAACTTGGCAAACGCCAGCCTTCGAGGATGGCATGATGCGAGACTCCCGAGTCAACAACTTCGAACTCGATCTTTTCTTTCCTGAAATTGGTGGGCGTGCCGAAGACCACATCCAATGACGTTTTTCCAAGAGAATAAGCGGGTCTAGTCGGTATAATGCCATGGAATCCTGTGTCGGATTCTCTCAGCATATCGACTGTTAAACCCATTGCTCTCATTGTCTTTGGTGAATAGTAGGTTTAAGCCGCTTCCTCCGTCCATGAATACTTTGCTCATGTTGTACCCTCCGATCTGCGCCTCGAGGACTAGAGCTGCATGGCACTGGCCTAGGGACGGCTTTTGGGTGATCTTTCTGTCGAAGGAGATACTTTGTTCCGACCAATCGATGAATTCGGGTGTGTCGACCATAGCGACTTCTGCGTACTTCACTTCTCGCGAGAATTTCTTGATTTCCATTTTTGAAAAGCTGGTTTTATGGATCATGCTGACCTGCCCGCGTGGTTCTGGGAATACCTCGGCTGGTACATACTCGTCCTTCTCCATTGGTTCGTATGGCTCCGGCACATACGGCTCTGCCTGATAGCTGTAGGGTCTTGTCCTCTTCTCCATCATGCGGACTCTTGATATAGCTTCGCTCCTGAGGTCGTCGCAGAACTGTCGAATCTCCAAGAAGTATCGGCAGTTCTTCAATAGGTGACTGGATTTCTCCCGACCGTCCTTTGGGTCGATATAGGAGTGGAGATAGCATGGTGCATCGAGTTGCTCCGTGGCTGATAAGTGCGGTGAACGAGCGCGGCCATGGATCGATTGCACGCCCTCCTGTTCCCGTTCGGACTGTCGAGGGTGAGGCGCTGCACGTTCTTCTTCTCCATGGTATAATTCCCTTCGCCTTTTCTTTCGCCCCGCTGCAGGGTCGAAACTTCCTCGGCTGCCTCCATGCGTGCTTCTGGGTGGAATTCCCAAGGTTGTTGCCAAGGTATCCTCTGCCGAAACCGAGGGGCCCAAACCGGACGTATCCGTCCTTGGGAGGCGAAGAAAGCCTCCGGAGTAGATGATGAAGTGGACCCCTCCGAAAGTGGTGGTCATGTTGTCACATGATTCCACAGGAATCGAGTGCGACGTCTTGAGGTGTGGCACGAACTCGTAGGATCCGCAACGAATCGGACCCTTTGGATCTGGAGGTGTTGGTGACTCGAGCACGAACAGCTGCGGACGTGGCCGAGTGCTGCCGATGCCCTGCCTTGTGCCGACGGGCTTCCCACGAACGGCGCCAATTGTCGAGGGTGCTCCTCGGCAATGCCCTCCGATAGGGGCTTAGGATTGATGGAATCCTGCAAGCTGACACGAGACATCGGTTCACAGACAAGCGGGGAGAGCGATTTACCCAGGTTCGGGGCCCTCGATGAGGTAAAACCCTTACGTCCTGCTCGTCTGTTCTTTGATTATGATGAAAACGAGGTTACAATGGGGTGCCGAATAGTTCGGCTGTGATCTCGTCGAGATGCTGGTTGCTAGGGTAACCTAGTTCTAAGCTTCTGCTGGCTAGTATTGCTAAGATTGATTGTGTCCCTCGATAGCCCCTCTCCTGGCCTTTATATAGGTGGCCAGGTCTCGAGAGGTTTAATCGAGTACGAGTAGGTTTACAGTAGATCTACCTCCAATCTTTCCTTGTTCGGCTTCCTCCGCGTCTTGTACTCCAAGTAATCTTCCGTCGCACCGCCCTAGTGGCCCATCTTGCCGTCGGGTTCCTTCATGGGCCTCCTGTTGGACCACGTAGGGTAGAGTAACATTGGTTACCCGAAGGGTAATGCCCACGTCAATGGAGGATGGAATTGGGCGTGAGATGATGAAGTTGCAGACCGTAAACGAAAAGCAATCCTCGAAGGAAAGGATGAATGGGGGCAGAAAGGCCGCAGATGAGGTGGTCGACAAAACTAACCCGATACTCCATTGGAGGAGTTGGATAGCTTTCTTCGGCTGGGAAGCACAGTGCTTTGGGCTTCTTGCTGATCCCCAGTTTCTTCAGGAGGTTGATGTCTTGAGTGGAGATTTTGGATCTCTCCCACTCGGCGCTTCCCAGATCCACGGAAGCCATCGTCGTTTCTGGCGTGCTGTGTCTGGTCAATCTACGCGGTGGCATCAACAATGGCGCAGGAATGCAACTAGGGAGAAGATGAGCTCAGGGAGTTGTGGGGCGCAAGAGGAGTTTTGACAGAGGAGAGCAGGAGAACGGCGCGAGCGGAGGTGCTCGAGGAAGAAGAAGGGGATCTTATATAGAGGTGCGGCCAAGCGGCGTACCGTTGGATGGAAAAAGTGTGCGGCAGATGATGGCCACGTGGAACAGGGGTACAAAAGTAATTTAATTATGGAGAAGTTACAGTGCGTGTGCCAGGAAAAGCGGAGGTCGTGTGTCCCCCACTTGCACGACGTGTCAAGATAATGGGTAATTTGGGCCCGCAAGGCAGCGGGAGAGGACTTCTCGCAATTTTAGGACTTGCAATCGTGGCTATCGTCAGCAATAACGTCACTTAGCGGAAGAAAGAATCGACTCAATAGCTTCATAAAAAGGCGACAAGGAAAAATATTGGAGAGCCTTTGATCAAATACAAGTTTTTGATCAAATGCTCGGGGGCTACTTTGGGAAAAATGAAAAGTTTGAGAAAGACAAAATAGAAATGGCGTGAGCCTATGATCAAATACAAAATATTTGTTCATAGCCTCGGGGGCTACTCCCATCGGGAGCGCTGTTCGCGCACCCGAGATATTTGAAAATTTCGGGAGAGAAAGAAAATATAGCGGCATAAGGCGTGGAGCCTACACCCAAGCACAAGTCCTTGGCTGTAGCCTCGGGGGCTACTCCCATCGGGAACGCTGTTCGCGTACCCGATGAAATTATAAAAAAAAAGAGAGAAAAATAGAAGAACAAGAGAGTATATTTCGAGTTACAAGTAACTCTACATATACTCCCATCGGGAGAGCAATATAAGTCATCCGTTGACTCAATAAAATGTGCCATTCCAACAGCCGAATAAGCACTCGACAATATATTCTCAGAACGCCAAAGTTGCGAACAATTTCTGAATGCCGCAAAACTTTGCGAAGGTAAGACCCCGGATCCGTTCTGAGTGGCGTGGCGCCGTCTCTGACGTCGGTTTGCTACTTTTATCCGTATCAACAGATACGAAGAAAAATCCTAACGGACGCGTTAGGTACCCGATAAATATGGCCAGGACTCGACGGAATGGTAAGACCTTAAGCGGCGCATATCGAATTACACCAATATCCCGGGATCATGTCCGAGGACGTGATCTTGAAGTAGGTTTTTGCGGATTGCCACTAGAGCAGTTAACTAGTACCTGATCCGTCAGATGAACTAGCCCTAATTACCGTTATCCCTGTACAATATAAAAACTCATATGAGGAAATATAGAGAAGTTTAAAGTTATCGAGTAAATATAAACAGTGGAGATTTTCCCTGACTCTGCGATTCAAGCAAAATCTCGGGGGCTACTGACATAGGCATACCCAATGGGCCTGCCGAATATGGTACCTGGGGTTTACTGAAGGCCCATTACCCGAAGAATAAGAAGATTCGGATGCCCAAGATACTACTAAGGAAAGCTAGAGTTGTAATAGGAGTCGTCGTTTGTAATCTTGCGGGATGGGTTGGAAACCCTCCCGGACTCTGTAAACTTGTGTATTACGAATCCCTCGGCTCTGCCTCCTATATAAGGGGGAGTCGAGGGACAAAGAGAGGATCGAATTTACTATCAACACAACTCTAGTTTCATATTCGTCGAGTACTTTTCGGCTGAAACCTTCGAGATCTACTTGCCCTCTACATCTAACTAAACCCTAGTCTACAATCCGTAGGCATTGATAAGTTAATCCCTTGTCACCGCTGTGCTAAGCGCCTCAGCACCCCAAACTCGATTGCCTTAGCCAACAACCTGTTGAGGGTGTTCATCATCAAAACAAACGACAAGGGGTGGCATCGGAGGGGCCTGACGCGCCATTGAGCATCACCCTGGTACTCGCAGTGGATAGGAGGATGGACACTAGTTCACGGAACCTAGGCCCAAACCCTAACTTGCGAAGGATTTCCAAAAGGAAAGCCCAAGAAACGGAGTCGAAGGCGCGGGCAATGTCCAACTTGAGCATCACCCGCAGCTCCTTCTCCCGATGTAAGAATCTAGCTGTCTGCTGGACCAACATGAAGTTGTCATGGATACAACGCTTGCGAATGAATGCGCATTGGTTACGATCCACTAGCGACTCCATCCTAGGGGCTAGACGAGTGGCAAGCGCCTTCGCAACCAGTTTGGCAAAGATATGGATCAGGCTGATTGGGCGGTAGTCGCCGAGCGCAGCCACATCCGGGCGCTTAGGCAGCAGGGTCAGCAAGGCCTGGTTGAGACCTTGGAACCCGCGCCCGCACAACGTGAACAGCTTGTCGAAGGCTGTCATGAAGTCACCCTTAACCACTCCCCAGCACTTCTGAAGGAATTCAGCCGTGAACCCGTCGGGCCCCGGCGCCTTGCCCCCCAGCAGTTGCCGAATCACCTCCCAGATCTCGTCCTTCGTGAACACCTCCTCCAGCTCTGCGAGGTCCTCAGAGTGGGTATCCAGGAAGTCCAAGTCCAGCGAATGTTGTCTATCCACCGAGGTGCCGAGCAGGCCCTCAAAGTGTGTGAAAGCAGCTTCAGCCATGGCCGCCTGGTCAGAAATGACCGCGCCTCCCACCTGCAGGCTGTGGATCACGTTCTTGTGGAGACGGTATGCCGCGTGTTGATGGAAGAAGGCTGTGTTGGTGTCCCCCTCCTTCAGCCACGCGATCTTGGCTCGCTGCCTTGCCATAGTGCGTTCAAGCGAAGCCAGGCCCAGGTAAGCGTGTTTGAGGTGCGCCCTGAGTCGGCGCTCGTCCGGCGAAAGTTGTCTAGACTCCATGGCCACATCCAGCCTAAAGACGACCTCCCGCGCTATCATCAGTTGCAGTTTGACACTTCCTACCTTTTTGTCACTCCAGCTCAGCAAGCTACGCGCCGTGCGCTTCAGCTTTGCAGTGAGCCGCCGGAAGGGGTCTGGGTCACCCTCCACAACATCCCAGGCACTTCGCACAACGTCCTGAAAACCTTCCAACTTTAGCCAGAAGCGTTCGAACTGGAACCTCTTCCGCCCTGCCGATTTGGTGGTGCAATCCAGGAGGAGTGGGCAGTGGTCGGCCACCACCGTTGCCAAGCAGCGTAACATGCAGCTACTATGCAACTCCTCCCAGGCAACCGAAACAAACACTCGATACAGCCGCACCAGAGTGGGCGTTTCCCGCTCGTTCGACCAAGTGTACCGCCGTCCATGTAGATAGATCTCCTTCAGCTCGCAATCATTCAGAAAGCGTCGGAATCTGCCCATCATCCTACGGTTGAGGTTACCATTGTTCTTGTCCTCATCCTGGCAATCGATAGGATACGAGTGACCTTGTTCGTGCTTCAGCATTGGGATTCGATAGCATCATGACTTCATGAGCATTCAGCTGTACCCTGTCATTTAACGAACTAAGAATGGCCAGGTTTTTTTAGTAGAGGACCCAAGCAACGACCTGTCCGTGTTGTAAGCTGGAAGCTCGTAACCGATCCTCTTCTGCCCTTTAGGCTTTCTCTCCGTCGCCTGCTCTAGATAGTAGATACCCGAGTCAAATGCATCGTCTTCGAAAACATTAGTCTCCCAACGTGGCTGCTGAGACTCCAGTATTCGGTGATAAAATTACAGTCCTCCCGAAGCTTTTGATGGAGCAATTCTGCAAGGACACCGGCCAGAACGAGGCAGGGGCAAGGACGCCGACGAGCTTGGGGAGAAGGACGATGTGCGCCATGTTGATGGGAAGGAGATCAGCAACGCGGGAGTGGAATTGTTCAAAAAGGCGAAGGAGGGGCTGCCCGACGCTGCCCCAAGCGGCACGGTAGAAACTGGGCCCAAGCCCATCAGGACCTGGAGCGCTCGCACGGTCGAGAGAGTTGATGGCCGCCGCGATTTCTTGGGCCGTGAACGGCCCAACAAGGCCCTCCCCGCCGCCACTTTTATATGAGGGTGCAGTATTTTGGTGCCGCCATTCCTCTAAGGAACACCCTAGGCGGTGTCAGATAGTTGCGTCAAACAAAAGTTCAGATAGACATATATAGAAGAGGGCAAAAGGTTAATATGTGCAGTTAAAGTTCTGTTTATGTCAAAGCGCACCGACGACGACGAGCTGATCTGTTCTTTTGTCATCAGCCAACGACGCAGGTGCAGTCGATAGGATATGAGTGACCTTGTTCGTGCTTCAGCATTGGGATTCGATAGCATCATGACTTCATGAGCATTCAGCTGTACCCTGTCATTTAACGAACTAAGAATGGCCAGGTTTTTTTAGTAGAGGACCCAAGCAACGACCTGTCCGTGTCGTAAGCTAGAAGCTCGTAACCGATCCTCTTCTGCCCTTTCGGCTTTCTCTCCGTCGCCTGCCCTAGATAGTAGATACCCGAGTCAAATGCATCGTCTTCGAAAACATTAGTCTCCCAACGTGGCTGCTGAGACTCCAGTATTCGGTGATAAAATTACAGTCCTCCCGAAGCTTAAATGCGTTAAAAGCATCTGATATACTACGGTGTACCCAGATAAAATAAACAATAAAACGCAACATGTTGCAGGATTGCATATTCGAATAGCTTATTCTTCTGACGACGCATCTCTGGCCTGACGGGTAGAGAAAAACACTTTTCTCTACCCACGGAAAAGCATCTGCATGATGTAGCAAGGAATGCTTTGGTGAGCTCCAAGACACCAACTTGTAACGAGCGATCAAAATTCATCTTACACAGTTCCTTCTTCAGTAAAGGGAAACGAAAATTAGTCATGCTCTTGAGCTCATAGGATGAGATGCAGAACAAAAAATGGAACATATTGGTTTACCCGTTGACTGCATTCAGTTGATATGAGAGGAAGCCCATTCTTCAAGTCCTGTTGAACTCTATTGCTTTTCATATGCATTTAGGCGTTGGTCTTCTGAACATAAGCTTGTGATCCATGAAAAACAGAGATGCACCAGCTTATTATTCCACTGTCCAGAAGACAGACCCTGCAGCAGCAACCATGTATACTTCAGCATGACACTAAACTGAATCTGTGTTAAATAATAAACTCTGAGAGGACCATGATCCATAGTAAAATCATACATACCTTAAAACAACTCAGCGATATGTGTTGTGCGGATAGAAATGTATGCTTAACAAGCCAACCAGCAAGCAATCAATTGACATATTTCCCATCAATTTTGACCTTTAGCTTGCTTGTTGCTAGGGCCCTGCTTTGTGCAGCCAGCATCTTGCTGCAACCGCCATAACAGCTTATGTCCAGTTCTTCCAGCGACGGTGGGAGGCCCTTTTCTGGCAGCCACAGTATGCGCTGACAATTCCTGATCTCCAACTTCTTGAGGAAAGGAAGGCTGTGCAGCTCCCCAGGAAGATCCATGAGATAACTGCATTTCCAGAATTGGAGCTCTTGCAGGGACGTGACGAGCAGAAGCGCTCTCTCTTGCTCATCTGTCAACCGTATTGATTTACTCTCGCAAGTCCGTAGTTCTAAGCGTTGTAGGGATGTGAGCTGCTTGCAGAACGGTGTGGTAAGGATACATGGGTCATCAGTCACAAGTTTTTCCAGTTGAGGGTACAAAGCATAACCTTGCCTGGAAAAATGCTCCAAATATGGAGGCAAACTGGGTGAGCTGAATATGCTCAAATGCCTAACGGACTGGATGCCCTCTAGTGAGGTGAGCGAGGGACATCCCAAAATATTCAACTCCTCCAGTGCCGTGCATGAATGCAGCTGTAGAGATTCCAAACTTTCATTGCTCCATATTTGGAAATTTCTGAGGCAGGTAAGATTCCTTGGAAAGCATGGCTGCAGCATTACTCCGGAATAATCGCCAATCACAAGATGACCAAGTGATTGAGGGAGGAGACATCTTCCATTCATCTGGCCATCAGTTCTGACAATATGCACCAAAGATGAGAGGAGCTTAGGGCAATACCAAATTGTCAGCTTCTCAAGGGAGGTAAATCCAGATAAGCCTCCCATGCTACACTTAAATGTTAAATGAGGGAATACTGCAATGTCCATCTCTTGGAGAGTAGAGAGTAGAGTTAATGGAATGCGCAAGAGCCCTTCTGGAACTGAGCTTGCCAATGCATAGTCTCGATATCCTGATGACGAAGCTCGCAGGGTTGAGATAAGATTTGACTGACTGTTTTCTTCCTCTTCTATTGATAACTGGGTTATCTGTGGGCAGGCCCCTAATTTCAATACCAATAGAGCCGGCGCATGTCGCAGCATCAGAGAAAGCCACTTCCCCGTTATACCACATGAATGGATGTGGAGATGTTCAAGATAAGGGAGGGCAATGCAATTTGCAGCTACCACATCTTCATAGGTATACTCTGGTATATCTGAAGAAAAAAGTTTTTCACAATCGCTTATTTTCAAACTCTTTAAGGAGACTAGCTGACTAAATCCTTTGAATGGAATAGACATCAGATTTCTGAAATATGTGATGCACAAGTATTTAAGGTCCCTTAGATTATGGAATGCTAATCTTCTGTCGTCCAATGCCCTCATCTCATAAGAAGGCACATCATGAAAGGCAAATAGACACCCAATTTCTAATGTTTCTCTGGATGATCTCTCCATCTTTGGAAACGTTGAAACTCTGCTGATAAATAATTCAGAACAGTTGGTTGAAGGTGGAAGAGGGTGCATTACTTGCAAATGAGGACAATCGTAGATAATTAGCTTTCTAAGACCGGGCAGCCATGACTTCATTTTGCTTCCGAAATTATTGCAATTCTCAAACAAATCAAACACCTTCAGTGCACGGCACATCTTGATTTGCAGTACTCTTAAACTAGAGTTCAAATCCGACATAGAAGTGCAGGAACATTTCTCCAACTTTGGCATTTCAATTAAAATCAGCTCCGCCAATGAAGGAAATGTTGCTTCTGTTACTTTCTGCATTTTGCACAACTTCAACTTCGTAAGAAACGGAAGCATTTCTAGAGATGGAAGCATTTGCCATTCTCCGCAATCCTCTAGATGAAGTGTCTGTAAAGAGGTAACTGCGATATTGGTGGCAAGCCAAGTTGGGGAGGTAGCACCATTGTA
This sequence comes from Lolium rigidum, assembly GCF_022539505.1. Taxonomy (NCBI): domain Eukaryota; kingdom Viridiplantae; phylum Streptophyta; class Magnoliopsida; order Poales; family Poaceae; genus Lolium; species Lolium rigidum. The sequence goes on along the minus strand of NC_061514.1, from coordinate 5,195,000 downwards.
CCCAAATATCCGCAGATGCTTTAAGCCTTGATGTGGTTCAAGACCATCAAGCACCTCTCTTGCTATGTCACTGTGATAAGTATACTTCCACGACAAGCACAGTTTTTTTAAGTGTATTTTGTCCCTCAATTTTGCTCCAGCAGCCTCATCTGTAGTGGTAATATTGTCAAGTTGTGAGATACCAAGTTGTAGAAGCTTGTTCATGGATTGAAGTTGTGTTATCTGAAAGCTTCCAGAATTTTGGACCCTAAAATCATGTAGTTCCAGAAGGGATGTCATGTTACCAATCCCAGCAATGGCCGACAGTCCTTGTGCAACAATATGCCGCAGGCTAACAAGATTATTGATACCATTAGATATAGTTGGATAAGTGGATGAGCCAATATCTAATACTTGAAGATGGAATAACTTGCTCAAAACTTGAGGTAAAACCATCCCCGGCTTAAGGGCCTTCAGATAGCGAAGATGGGTAGGATTTATCAAAGTGCACATGAAGGAATTGAAATCAGAAGATGATGCATACATTTGCAGAAGACGCAAATTCTGTGCCTTTCTTAGTATATCTTGAAAGGATTGGAAGAAGAAAGAGTCATACTGCCCAATTAATACCAGGGTCCTCAATCTTCTTACTGATGTAACTGTATTTCGCAGATTTTCTTCAAACTTGTAATTACGAGGTATGCTTCCATTTTGATCTTTGCAGTATGCAGAATCAGTTACCACAGACAAATGTTGTACAGTTGGCAACATTTCATTGCACTGTAGATCATCTATAATTGCACATTCACTTCTTGAAACAATCCGCGCAAGATCATGCATAAGGCCACCCATAGCATAGCAAGTTTGATTGCCTGTAAATGACTCTTCTCTTGCAACTGGATTCATGAGTCTCATGGAAAAAATTTCAGCTTGAAAAAGGACTCTCCTATCTTTGCTTTCAACTTGCTGAAAGAAGCCTAGGTTCACCAAATCAGTCAGATAACACTGTCCTGTCTCCTCCAGTTTCTCACCCGAATCGTTGCACTTCACAAATCCTTGTGAAATCCAAATGCGGACCAACTCATCACCAAGAAACTGATGATTGCAAGGAAATATAGAAATGTATGAGAAACATTGTTGTAGATAGTAGGGTAGTTGATCATAGCTAAACTTCAAAGCGCGCATGATGCCTCTACTTAGTTGTAGGGATTTCCAATGTTCATTCTTCAAAATGTTACTCCAATGATCAATGGTGAGTTGCTTTCTCAATAGTTCTCCAGTAGATACAGCTGCTAACGGGTTCCCCATTAACTTCTCTGCTACTTGATGTCCGATGATGCTTAGACTTTGATGCCCTTCATAGTTCTCATCGCCAAATGCACATGATTTGAACAATAACCAAAAATCATCATTTGCCAAAGCACATAAATTGATTGGTTCGAGTGTGCCTATCCTTTTTGCAACAGAAAAATTTCTAGTTGTGACTACAATAACATTACCCTTCACATTACTTGACATCATTGGAGACAACAGTTTGTTCCATAGGTAAGCATCTAGGTTTTCCCAGACATCATCTAAAATGAGCAGAAACCTTTTCGATTGGAACTCCATGTGTATCTGCAAGATCTCCTGAATCTTTGCAAAGCTTCTTATACCTTCATGTCTTTCTTGAGAAACGAAGTCTAAAATCTCTCTGGTAAGTCTTACTTCATCCAAGTTGTTAGACACCGATAACCATATCCGCTCAAACTGTTCTTTCACTAGTGGATCATTGTATATGAGTTGTGTGAGAGCTGTCTTGCCAACTCCTCCAATGCCTACAATAGAAAGTACAGATATACTTTCATGTTTCTCAGCTGTAATCGTCTTTATGATGGTGTTCTTTTCTGAATCTCTTCCATATATTTTTTGCTGATTAAGACTTGATGTTGCGCACACATCGTCTTTGCCTGTACTGCGGCCGTGGTTTGAACTTGCATCATAGGATGACCCATTCATCTTTAGAGTGTCGCTCACGTCCTCTCGGATGTCTTGTAACTGACAAGTTATTTCCTGTATCCTGTTGGAAAATTCAGCCTTGTGCCAACTGTGTATGCTAGTTGCGGTGATTTGTGCCAAATCCTCATCTCTTCTCCTTTTTCTGCCAAATGAATCACCAGTTACAATAGGGGCAGCATTTTCAATAGGATCATTGTTGCTGCAATATGAAAGAGATTTCAGATTTGCTATTAGAAATGCAATTATTTCTCCACCATACAAAATACAAGTTTTCATTTCCATTTCAAAATGTTGTAAAAAATGTGAAATTCAGATATATACCACGCCATCACATGTATCTTAGAGAACATTGGTATAAAAAACAAGTATATGACGATATGCATTCTGTACAAAAAAGAAAAGTTTGTGCAACCTGAACACGTACACTCTGCACTCTTCAAGCTGTACAGGTTTGTCTTTTTTGTGCAAGATGAATATAGTCACATTTTGGCACCAAATTTTCCATGATTACTGGCTATAGAAATGTTTTGTATCTACAAACAATTTAAAAACTATCCATATCTTTTTATGACAAAATGAATTTTGAATGTTAGGTGGACATCCATGCGAGTGATAAAATATATTCTGTTATTAAAATAACAGTGGGGCATATATTAGATACATACAAACAAACTTTAACACTAAAAAGAGGTGCACAAATATGAGTAATTTAGGATCCGGGGGAAAACATACGGCAATATACAAAAAAATGTACCTTGAAGGGTTTGGTGTCTGGTCAGTTGCTCCAAGTTTCTTTTTATAACCCTCACTCTTGACATGGTTGTGCAAAACTGATGTCCATTTGTCAGTCCTGCACTCAACCACTTGTTGACAGTGTTTACACTTGGCTTTCACAGGCTTTCCGGTGTCTTCTGTAATATCAAAATCATCACATGCCTTGGATTGTTTCTTGCCACGACTGCTACTAGATATATCAGCATCATTGCCCCTTGATCTCTGAGCTACTTGTGCTTCTTCATGCATCCCTTCAGTATCGTCCCATGTAACTGCAGAGGAAAAGACAAATTAGTATGATCATGTTTGACCTAGCTACCAGTAACATTTGAATTCTATATCCAAAAACCTAATTGCAAACCTCAAAAGTTTTGAGGGAGGTAGACAGTGAGAAAGTAGAGTGTGAAGGAGAAGAGTAGAGGACATTCAGAGAACTCGACGGAAAAAAAAAATCGTTGGTGAGGGTGTCATGCTGCGTGTATGGTAGGGAGAGCTACCAGCAATTTGATCATATGCAGCCACAAAAGTTTGGACTTTGGATCTTTGATCATATGCCGCTTTCCATTTGTAATTTTGACTGGGTAAAGCAAATATTAGCTGGGCATTTCCATGATAACTGTTAATATGCCATAAGTTTCTTTGCCACTTTTTAAACAATACCCTATTTGAATATAAATAATACTTCATCATAACAAAACTTAAGGAACAGGAGAAAAAACCTAAATACCCCTGGGCAAATGAGCAACTCAGCTCACCCGAACCAAACCGAAAGAGAGAAATAAAGACGTACACATGCTACATGTTGCTTCAACTCAACATAACACTTGCACGACACAGCATCCAGTGCCCTCTCGTGCTTTTTTTCCAGATAATATTGACTATTGAATGACATTTTGGCCTATTTTTGTTTCACTGCTATTGGGTGCATCGGTGAAAAAGAATGAAGATGATCATGTGACCCGTCATTTGGGGTTGTAGGATGACATTTGTATTTTTTGGGTAGTTGAGTTACCCGGGGCAGAAATAAGAGCAGAAGAGCTGATGTTTTGTCCAGTGGCAGTTTGGTCTTCTCCGATACTATCTGGAGACAGTTGCAATATTTGTTCAAATAATGCATCTCAACAAAGTTACAGCGAAAAATAGGCTACACTATCCATTGCCATGGTAAAGTGGGCATATGATTCGAGCCCAAACTGTTTTGGGGCATATAATCAGCTCCCTGTTCCTGTCGCAGTCTACCCAAATCAGAACACTCGGATGGATCTACAGAGATAGCGGGCGTACCTCCTTGGACCTGCTGTTGAACCCTGCAGTAGTCGAGGTCGTCGACCACGTCGTCGGCTTCATAGAGGAGCTCCCTGAGGCGAGCGAGAGATCGGGTCGGCGGCGCGTTCCCGGTCGCCCCACTCCTCACGGCACGGACCAACAACTCAACTCGCTCCACCTCGCGCCTGAGCTTCTCGGTGTCATCGGCAAGCCCGGCTCGGCGGATCCACGCACCCAGCTTGCCGATTTGGAGGGTCGCAAGGATAGTGTCCGCCAGCCATTCAATCGCGGACTCCATCAGATCGGGCGAAGCAGTTGAGTTCGCTTCTCCGGCGATGGTCAGTGGAGGGAAGAACGCAACAGCCGAGCAGAGAAGAGCAATATACTAGTACAATGCAGCGGCGACTTTCTCCCTTTTTCACTTTGTGAGCGCGCAGCAGGGAAAATATTTTAACACAGAAGAAAAAGGAGTGAGGGACTACGTTTGAGCCTTTCTACTGGTGGACAGCCATTTCGGCACCCGAAGCCCGAAGGGTCAAAGGTGTCTCCTAGGCTTTGTTGGTGGAGTTTTTGCGGGGATAGTGAGGATAATCCATTCACATTTATTCCTAAAATATGTTTGGTTTTTTTTTGAAATGGGGAATAAAACTCCGGCTTCTGCATCATGATGATGCACACGGCCTTAGCTAAAATATGTTTGGTTAGTTTAATTTTCACTATTCCTAATTTTTTATAAATTTTATTATTTTTCTCAATCTCCAATGCTCTATCTTACTTAGTAAATTGGGGATAGAGTTTCTGGAATTTAGGTGACGGTAGGGGAACATCCAATACTCTAGAGTACTATCTGCACTAATCCCCACAAAATCTCTAGTATTAAACATGATAGTATAGGTATTGTTGAGAGCACCGCGGAATAATCTCGACCCCGTTGCACACAGTGAGCATCTCTACCACGTACCCATTCCATCTGGCATCATGTTTTTCAGGTTTTAGCTCAAAAATTGGTCCTCGCGTCACGTTACGTGGATGGGGTGAACACCATTGCGGCTCACGGAGTCCTTATATAAGCGGGTTTCATGGTTGGATATGGCACCCGCATCCATTTTCTCCTCTTCCTCATCACGCCACCGTCGTCGCCCCAACCCCAATTGACCGCGCCTCTGTCCGCCAAAGCCAAATCGCCACCGGCAGTAGCCTCCTCTCCACCCCCAATGGTGGCACCCGATTCGGCTCGAGGCACCCGCACAAATCCACCACACGGCCGCGGCTCCGGGTCGGCGAGGCGAGCGCTGAAGACGCTAGCTGAGCGTGCCACGAGCGCATCAGTGCAACACGCTCTCCCGTCGCAACCTGAGAGGGAATGACAACATGGCGGGGACATCGTCGGCAGGCAGCGGAGCGGGTTCAGTTGCCGGTGTCGCACGGGCTTCCCCCGCTCTCGTCGATCGAGCTCAAGTCGAGCACGGACGAGGAGCAAGAGGCCGATCGGGAGGTGCGCCACCTCGTGATGGCATGACGCAACTCCCTCACGACGGTCATCATTGACGTGTGGGAGAAGGCCAAGCGGTCCCGCGACGCCGATGAGGAGGAGGCGCGCGGCATCGGGAGGGCGAAACACGCGTCAATCTGCTCGGAGATGGTGCGCCACGGCTACGTCATCGTTTACTACTCCGACGATGAGTCGGACTTCTCCGGCAACATGGGAGTAGGCAGTGAGGAAAGTAGAGGGGTTAGAGGAGGTAGAGGAGGAGCGGCATGGGAATAGGCAGCAGGGTCTCTAGTGGAGGGATGAGCAGGAGCAGAGCAGTTTTCGTTGTAGAAAAAGAGAAGAAGAAAAAAATGAGTGAGAAATAAACAACATGCATTGCTTTTGTATTGGACACTACTAATAGGTAGAGATAAAGCGGTATCCCGCCAAAATCTCACTTATTCATTTTATGTTCTTTTAGTTCAAAACTTGAACTAGGAATCACAAAATTGAAAACACTAATCCTTGTATCTTAAATATTTGAAAGATTATTTGATTTAAGTTTACTATTGTGCTCATGCAATGTGTCTGAAAAGACACGCTAAATCAAAACACATCCTAGCAAAATGCAGGTGGTGGTACTAGTTGTATGGGACGCTTAGCCACGCATTTCACAACAGAGACATGCATTTTTTTAGCAAGTCTCTGTAGTGTACACTAACAGTTGTGTTTCTGTAGTGGATTGCTGATGTCGCAGGTTCAAGCTGGAACTGCAGATCTCCTTGCCAAATCTCAAAAAAACGGAATGGAATCTTCCGCACCCAGAGCCCATTCCTGCGTTCGGTTGCAAATTGGAATAGAATGAAGTGGTTCCTCCGAATGAAATATTCCCCCTAGATCCGGAATAAAGTGGTTCCTCGGTCGGATGAGGTGGAACTGGTGACTGTCACACGTTGATTAATTAAGTTTAGCAATAATTAACCAAGCTTAGCAATAATTAATCAAGTTTAGCACTACTTAATCAAGTTTAGCAAATAATTAATTGGGTGACTATCTCACCCATTCCATTCCATTCTCATCCCATTCCAAAACCGAACATCGGGATGGAACCGTTCCGTGACAATTTTTCTGTCCAAACCGAACACATGGATAGAACGGTTCCGTGACTGTGGAATGGAATCGTTCCATTCTATTCCACCCCATCCAAAAAACGAACACACCCAAAGTCTCCTTGCCAGGGTGCGTGTGGGTTCCGGAGTCGTTGGGCCAGAGTACACCTGGGCAAAGTTCGGGCCGGGCCGGGCTTAAAAGAGCCTGGGGGTAACAAGTCAGGCCCAAGCCCGGCCCGGCCCGACCGCCTGGAATTTAAGCCCGAACCCGGCCCGAACGGGCAAAAAGCCCAGCCCGGCCCGACCGGGCTAAAATGCGCCAAAATGAAGGCCCGAGCCTGGCCCGGCCCGATGTTCGGGCTCAGATTTTAGGCCCGAGCCCGGCCTGAAGTGCAAACCCGACCCGGCCCGGCCCGGGATTTTTGGGCCGGGCCGAGCTGCCCATGCCCAGATGTAGGCCAGAGACAGCGATCTCTCTACGCTAGTTGACACCCCCACGGCCCACCCCGCCACCCCTACTACACGCCCACTCCACATGTCAGAGAGACAGAGATCCCCGCCGACCAGGCGACCAGCCCCCTGCCGCAGGCCGGATTCACAGCCGTTCAACACCAACTTCAGCACGCGAAACCCTCCCTGGCGACGGCCCTCCGCCCCCGCCATCCTCGCCGGCCGGCCACTCAACCATTGGGGCCAGAACTGCGTCCGGTTCGCGCATGTGCCCCCACCATCCTTCCCCGCACCTAGCCCTCACACCAGACTCGCAGTGGCTGCGGTACAACCCCGCCGGGCGTGACGTCCACACCTTCTCCGGCAACCTCCTTCTCTCGTCCGGCCGGCACAGGTGAAGCCGAGGGCGGGGAAGGTGCGGAAACCAAAGGCCGAGGTGCCGAACAAGAGGGGGATGAGCTCGGAGGAGAAGAACATGCTTAAGGTGGGGCTTGAGAGCTTGCCTGAAGAGAAGATGCCTAACGTGATGCAGATTGTGCAGAAGAGGAGTGCCAGCAATCCAGAGCTGCTTGGGGGTGCGATTGAGCTGGATATCGACGAAATGGACATCGAGACGCAGTGGGAGCTTGATCGCTTCGTCACCAACTTCAACAAGGCGCTCAACAAGAGCCGACGAGCTGCGATGATGAATGGGGACAGTCCTGAGATCAACCATGCTGCTGGGCTTGAAGCTGTGAATGGTGATGTGCCTACATTGGTTGACAATGCTGATGTTGTGGTAATACTAGCAACTTATTCGGCTCAGTTCCTTCAGCACATAGACCGGCCGCTTGGGTTCCCCACGATCGCTACGGTCAGTGGCGGCCTCCTCAGCAACGTGCTGGCTCGCCGGGCTGCAGGAACATACTAGCAACTTATTCGGCTCAGGGCTCTTCACGTGCTGGCTCGCCGGGCTGCAGGTACATGGCTGAGAATATTGAAGACTCCGATCTGCAAGCATGGTACACTTTCTCCTTTTTTCTTCTTCAGACAATGCTGAGTTTGTATCTACTACGATCTGTTACTAATGCCAGAAGCCTAGAAGAGTACTAATCATTCTGCTACTGATTTCTTATATGTATTTTTTCTACATATTATTACCGTTTAAACCTGTTACTCTTGCCTAGAAGTAGTTTCTGGACAGCAGTTTATCTAAGAGCCTGAAGAGTTCAGTCAAAAATAACAAACTTTGCATTCTTGATTATTTCCATGTTGTATATACCAAATAAACACTAGGAGGCTCAGAATAGCTTATACTTTGCGGCTTATGTTACTGTCCTTTCTAAAATTGCGGTCAAATGTTACTGTCCTTTCTAAAATTGTGGTACCTTGCAGCTTACTGTCTTGTTATAATTTTTGACACTATGACTGCTGAAATTGAGTAAGTTCTAGTATGCATTGATCTCTGTTGAAATTATTTTCTGATGAATACAAGATTGTGCTTTTCTGAATGCCCTTGATCTCTGGTCTCCGTATTTCACCTATAAGGCAGATTGTTCTGGTCGAATAGGGCTCTCACCATTGCAAAAGTGTACGGTAGCCATGCGCATGCTAGCATATTGCACCCCTGCAGATGCCCTTGATGAGTACTTGAAGGTTGGGAAGTCCACTGCATTAGAGTGTCTGGACAGGTTTGCACGGGGGCTGATTCAGGTGTCACAAGAACAATTGATGACATGACCTTTATGTGATCTGATTCAGAGGAAAGTTTGGAAGCTGGTAAGCAGAGTGAGAGGATCTGCCTCATTCTGCCCCTAACAAAGGTACCTTTACACTCTCTTCGTTAAGCAAATATTTAGGTTAGTCTTACTTGAAGAAATTCCTTAGTTTCGTCCACCAAAAGACTTCAGTTCCTGCATTGTCATCGTCTCCACTTTCTCTGGAATATTTACTGTCGGCGTTAACTTTCTGAATCCTTGTTGATCACGTCAGCACACTATTTTCTCAAGCCAATCTCCAGAAACTCTTTAGCTTATGTCTCATTAAATTTGTTGGTAATAGCTTGTTTTCATGTTTCATTAAATTTGTTACAGTGCCCGGGGTTATCTCTGCTGTTGCAATCATTTTCTTTTTTGCTCTTCCACATCAATTGTGTGGCCTTCTATGAACATGTAATACATTGTAATGCTACATTCTGCCTGCTTGCGACCATTTCTAACTGCTGAACTCATGGCAGGTGCTGCTGTTACCCCAGTCTCGTAGGCTAATCTTGCTACCTTCAAAAGGCTGCTCAGTGATGATAGTAAGTTAATTGAACATCATCAATCATTTCCAAACCAGCACCCTTCCTCCAGACAGTTAATCACTGAAATTGTTCCCTGTTAAAAACCACAACTGTGCAAGTCATGGGGCTACATGCCCTTGTGATATTTACTCTATTTTCCCTCTAATTTTATAACTGTGCATTTGTTCATTTGTTGTAAATAATCTTGTCTTTTCTTCAATTTCAGATTTTTTCTGCAAGGCAAAGGAGTGGGTGGTATATCTTATAGGTTAAACTACTATAATCTTTTGCAAAATTCAACCACTATATCAGTCAGAGAGGCAGGTAAATTGTTTCAACATTCTTAATCTTTTGCAAAATTTATTGTAAAAACTGTTTGTTGTTATAAAATACCAAATTTACTAGCTAACAGGTTATGTGCATCATGATTAACGACTATATATTTCCCATGCTTTGATTTCATTAATTCAGATTGTAACTGGCCCTGCTTCTTTATGTGCTCCCCTCTTACCAGTTGATACTATTTTCGAAATAAAGTGGAAGTTTTAAACTTGTGTACTGGAAACATGTGTGCACCTTCTTGGTCATGTCATCGTGTTCTTTTTTGTACTACATATAGATCTTAGAATTTTCTTGATATCATCAGACTTTAATGCAAATAAATCATGTTCCGACTCTTGTTCTTTAGTTGACAAGCTTTCTCCTTCAACCTTGGTCCTTGAAATCTACGGCGTTAGATTAAAGGTTATGCAAAATTTCAGTACAAGGAGATTTATGCTCTTACGGCTTTAGGGAACACTTTACTCAAAATATGGGTAAAGGTGTGTTATGTCCTGATGATACTCAAACTTGAAGTATGACTGGGGTAATGTCGTCTCACTTGAATCTCCACCCCACATGATAACCGTCGTGGTTTGGCGGACCTCTAGGACCGACGAGACTGCTCACCTTGCTTGGCCACGACCTAGTTTTTCCTCCTTGCGTAGTGATATGTCCCTGCGAGTTATTTTGGTAGTGGTCCCATTCTTTCTTTTGCTAGCCTTTCTTGTATTAAGCATTGTAGTACTCTGTATATGTTTTGCTTGAACATCCAAATATCTTGAATAAAGTCCATTTTCATCCTCCAATTTTCAAGGAAGTTCACTTTTGGTCCTAGATCTTTTGTTTGGTCCAAAATAAGCCCTCAGCTCTCTAAATCAATCACTAACACGGTTTCCTCCGTTTGATGCTGACGTGCAAAAAGACGTAGCTAAGAACCACATCTCGGCTGAACTAAACTGGGTTAAATATTAACGTTTGGATCAGTGGGTTGGTTTTTATTAGTTCGGCCCAGTTCGTCTGAGATATTGGTTTTAGCTACATTTTCTTCCCGAGAAAACCTGTTGGTGATCGCTTTAGAGAGTTCATGGTTTGTTTTGGACTAAACAAAAGATGTAGGACCAAAAATAAACTTCCTAGAAAGTTTGAGGACTGTAATAGACTTTCTTCCTCTATTTAAGCCGAAGTGTTTCAACCTAGTGAATTAATTTATTGTATTTCCTTGACATTCTAAATAAATTGTCATTGTCGGGCCATTTTAAAATTGAAATGTTTTGTATTGCTCACGAACTTGGTAAAATAAATAAATAACTAGAGATGTATACCGCCCTAAGAAAATACGAAAAACATTTATTACTCGCAAATCATACCAAAACCCCCCAAAAAACTTTCCTTTAATTGTTTTATACTTTCCTAGTTTGCAATTACTTTTCTAGTTTATTTCTTTATAATTTAATTATTTTGTTCATTTATTTATTTACAAGGTTTAACAACCACATGGTAGAGTCGGGGACACAAGGCATTTGCTTTTGCTTTTCAGGTTGTTTGAAGAGGATGAGAAGAACTATGAGTGGTTCCCGAGAGTTTGATATAAACCCCAAGTCACTCTTGTGGAGAAAAGACGCTTGCTACATCACTCTGCATTTGGAGTCCCAACGAGTTGGCACACATGTGGTGTCATCAGCTGCCTGCTGTGCGCAACAACTAGTCGGCTCATGGGGTGCGCGTGCTGCGCTGTGATGGTAGGCTCGATGCTCATCTGTCGCTGGTGCGCTCGGCGTTTCCTTCTGCGGTGGAGGTTGACTTTCTTCACCGTCGTTGGGCGGTGGATTGTGGCGTGGGGGCCTGCTTGTATGCATCAAAGAATAAAGGTGGTCTGACACTGCGGTTTTCCGAGCAACATGGGTCGAACTGCTTCATGTTGGCCTTCTTGATCTGTCTGGCAGCAAGTTCCGATCTTCCTCTCGGAGTTTTTCCGCGGTTTCCCGCATGACGCTACAGATATCTAGAATGGGATCGATGCGGTTTTGGGCGAGGCGCCAAGTTTCGCATTCTGGTCGATCTCATGGGACATGTCTCCATATAAATTTCCATGGAACCAATAGAAGCGGAGAAAGTCATGGTGGCTGCGATCGAAGGTTGGGTACACCGAAGAGGCTACTGGTTGGGAGGAAGACATTGCGGCACATGTTCTCCATGTGTGTCATGTGATTGACGACTTAGAACAGTAGCCTTTGCAAGCGGTGGGTGGCAGCACAGGTGACATGCATTCTTGGTGGTACTTTGTGAGTACCGAGCCACGATTTTCAGGGTGGAAACTCAAGATTTGGGCTTCATTGGTTGTGTCTTGCAATGATCTTGCTGAAGGCATTGTTTTAGAAACATGGGCTTTCTCGAGGATGAAACCGAAGATCATCGATCGGGCGACGATAATGGTTGTGCATTATTTTTTTTCTTGTAGGTGTTGCTTTTAGAGAATCTCGTTTTTACTCCAGGTGTTGTATTCGGTGGTGGTTAGAGTGTTGCTGTTGCAAGTGGTTTCATCACTGCGACAAGGTCTTTGTTTTCTCTTCTTTTTTCTTAGTTGTTGTATTCCTGGTGTCTTTGAACATATTGTTGGTCTAGAGACAATGTATTATTGGTATCCTCCTAATATTAATATATTCATTGTATTAGAAAAATCCTACATTTTCACGAAGCTAGCACAGAGTAGGCACTCAAAATTGAATAATGAAAACACATGATCAGTTAACATGGTTGAATACAGATCGGACCATGGATATTTCAGTAATCTGATCTACGCAAACCACAAAATTACATTCTTCTCAACTAACAGCAAATTGCACATCACCAGAACGGCACAGCGCCTGAGCGACCGCGAGAGTTGAATGTGGCCATGCCAGGGAGCATATGCCTTCCTTGGTGAACACCGTATAACTGCTGCCCTGCTGTGTACGTCGCCCGTCCAGCTGAGATGGAATTTTCTACTGTTCAACCTGCCGTAGCATAGAAAATGTCTTCGGACCGATACATGACATGACTGATGCAGGAGCTCCCCCGGGAGCGGGGAGAGCGACAGCACACAGGGGTCGGTCCACCCATTGGCAAGATCAACAAGGTTTGACCTGATGTCGTGGTGTTGGCAGCGCCACTCTCGCTCGGAAGGGACGACTACGTACCGCATCCGCCGTAGAATTCTGCAGTGGACCGAGCGGTGTTATTTTCTGACGTGTCCTTGTATTTGAATGACATTATTTTCTCACGTGCCCTTGTGTTGAACGATATTACTTTCTGATGTCCTTGTGTTGAAGCTATGGTTGCGCACGGTAGGTCCTTCCCACTAAGGTTGGCTCTTGCGTCACTGCCGCGAGCGACCGAGGGCCTTGGCGGCACCGCCTCCTCGTCCCCTCCCCTCCTCCTCACCATCGTCAGATGACGTCGCAGGGCAAAGCCTACGCGGCGCCAACAGCGGCGAAGCCATTCTTCTCCCTCGCTCGGTGGTGGCGGTATGGGCCCCCACAACTGGTGAGGGCGTCCCGCAATGCGGTGGGTGCGGTGGCGTGTCCCTTCAGCGACGGCGTGGAGACAACGCGGACATGGCACACTCGTGGTAGCGGCTCGCTGGAGTGGACTCGCCGGTGGGCGGCACGAATTCTGGCTAGGGCGGACGGAGGAAGGCGTGGACGGCACGGGTAGCGCCCAGCGCGACGTGCGGCGGCGTGGCGCTCATCCGGCCCGGCTCGGCGGGGATCCTGGCGAGGTGGTGATCTACGTGGTGCCTTCTGGTCGCCTCGATTTCGAATCAGGGCAGGGTCCTCGGGCCCGTTTTGAGCCCACCTCGCTCAGATTTGTGGCCGTCGGCAGGCATGGGGGCTGCAGGTGGCGGTTCTGGCCGATGGAGCTTGTATTTCTGATTGTGGTGGTTCTTGGTTGCGGTGGCCACCCGACTCCTCGGTTAGCGTCCGACGCCCTCAAAGTGTTGCCCTTTTTTCCTCGGTGTCGCAGTGTGCAGAGTTGGGAAGCCGAGGCAGCGGCCGTGGATGGTGGAAGTCAGGTTGATTGGCGGGTGTGCCACAGGCTTAGGTGCTAGCCAGTTGCCTCGGCCGTGTGTACGGCGTGGTGCTAATGAGTCGTGCGGTGTGGCGACGGTACGGGGGTTGCTTCGGCGACTACCACTACCCTGTGTGGGCGGCTGAGTGCTTTCGTCGGGGTAAACCCTTGCCCTTTGGGCCACAACGGTGGCGGCGGCGGACGTTGTTCCCTTCTTCAAGGCGTCGATGTGGAGGTACTTGGTCTCTCCGCGTACTCCCGGTGAAACCCCAAAATCTCTGGATCGGGTGGTAGCGACATTTCTACGTCGTGATCTTCTTGAAGATGTCACTTTTGGAGTTCTCGCGCCGTGCGGCCCCCTGTTGTTTGGGCAGCGTAGGTCCTGCTCTGTTTGCCCTCCTCGGCAAGGCTTGCTTCGTGTTCTACACCCGCAGTATTTCTCATTGGGCTCTTCCCTCGCTAGTATGTGAGCTATGTTGGTCAATTCCTGGTTGTGGCGGCCTCTGGTGGCATCTGCGAAGGTGGTGCTATCTCGTCGTTTACGGTGGTTGCGGTTTGCCTGTGCTAGAGTGAGCTCCAGTCCAACAACTTATCCCGCCCAACACTTGCTCTTCCTCTCCGTAGACTGTAATAGTTGTGATGGGCTGCCGGGCTTTCAAGTTTCCGGCGGTTGCTACCATGGGTGGCCCTTGTCGTGTGTGTGCAGTTCATACTTGTAAGATGGATCCGCACCCATGAACACTCGAGCTTCAGCTCGTTCTGCTGCTGCCCTGTAGCCTAGGGCGCGTTTGGTTGCCTGGGCCGATTTTCTGCATGACTGCGCCAGCGAGATGGGAGCCCCTGCGCGTCGCGAACGGCCATGCATGGGACACTTTTGGCGGGTCGTTTGGTAGCCTGTACGGCCTTTTGCGTGCCGAAGAAGGAACCCAGACCCCATCGTTTGGTTGCCCGTTTCCAGCCCATTCTTCCCTACTTGTGCAGCCCACAGTCTGTTTGGTTGCAGATAGCTCAGTGCTGTGGTAACCCCTTCACTTAGAGTGGTGAGGTTACCCAGTACTGAATAACAGTACACATGAGATTCAGTTCATCAGAAAAGATGTTGGTAATACACAGCAACTACTACTTAGTGGGCGATGCATCATGAACGAAGCAACTACTTCGTGATGCATCACAGGTTCGTCACGAGGGGTTAGTATATACCACCTCGAAAAAGTTCATCATTACAAACCGGGGATCAGGTTGTAGCAAGTCCTAGCTAATGAAGGGATACAAGATCACCTCCCATAATCAACGGATCATGAGAAGGAAGCAGAAGCACTAAGAAGGAAACTGGTTGCGGAGCCAGGTCCTAAGTCAGGTCCTCCTCTCTGGTGGCTGCAGCTTACCGTAGACGGCCTACTCGGCTTCATTGTCTGCAATGAAGTCGATAGCCCTGACCAGCAAGTTAGGCTAGAACAGCTGCGCCTTGCAGACGAACCGGGAAGTGAAGATCGTCTTCATCTGAGCGTAGTTGGTGATCGGGTGCCGATGTACTGACGGTGCTTCGGGTATCGCTGCAATCCACAAGGAACACCTGTTAGTGCGGACGACACAGATCAATGCAGGAACTCAATAAGGCTTCGTACCTAGATGTACTCGTCCGCCGCCCCTTCATCACCGCTGTAGAAGCAGCAACCATCTTCGCTCCAGTCCAGAATGCGATCGGATTTCATCTTCATGATGACGCTCCACTTCGTCCTCCAATTTCTGATGTGATTGTACAGCTGAAGACGGGTGACATGTACGCCGGCGAATGCAAGAACATCTGCGGCTACCTTCTTCATCTTCTGCTCCTTGAATCCCATGTTGAAGCAGACGCCGCTACGGACGAGCTGGACCAACCGGTTCAGCACAAACTCTGATAGCTCAGGTTTCCAAACCATAGCTGGTTTGTTTGCTATCAGAGATGGTTGGGCATTCACACTTGGCACAGACAGATCAGGGGAGCCCAAAGGTATGATCGCCTGCATGACAAACACTAGCAGATCAATGAACTACCACATGGATATCCTTAAGCACTAGCAGATCTATGAACTACCACATGGATATCCTTAAGCACTAGCAGATCAATGAACTACCATATGGAAATCCTTAAGTACTAGCAGATCAATGAACTACCACATGGACATCCTTAAGCACTAGAAGATCTATAAACTACCAGTACCACATCAATGAATATCGAGGTAGGTAAGATCGGCCTTACAGTCAAAGGAGCCACACGCAGCATCAAGGTAGGGGAAGCAGGGGACCCTGGAGAAGATGCAGGCAGCACCACCGTCCCAGTGGAAGATGCAGGCAGCACCACCGTCCCCGTCATAGAGTCAGATGGAACCTGGAAAACCTCCACAACCTTCACCGGCGACGAAGGAATGTCCTACAATGGATTCGTTCAGACCCCGGTTGTATACCCAAAAGATCTAGATCTAATTAAGGCTAGGGTTTGCAGAAGCTTACCACAACCGAAGTCATGACGACCATCCTGCGCGGCCAGTGGCCGCCGCCACAGCTGCCACCGCCGCAAGCCTCGCCGACCGTGCGGGTGAGGTAGAGTCGGCCATGTCGCTAGATCGGGGACGGTGGATGAGCTCGAAATGGGGATAAATGGGGGATTTGGATTTGCCGTGAGAGAGCCGCCCCTATATACGGTGGTGAAAATTCAAGCGCGGTGACCGAATTCAGCCCGCCGAGAATTCGCCGTCCCGCGCGAGCTCCCGCCATCTCCCGTGGTGGCTCTGCGAGAACGCCGTGTTCTCCACTTGTGCGGAAACGGGGGTGGCTCGCTAGAAACGGCCGAATCAGGCGTTCCTCCAAGGCCTGGCCCGAGGGTGCTTTGAGAAGCGGTTCGTGCAAGAACGCGACCTCGACCAGGTAACCAAACGGGCCGAAAAAAGTTGGACCAGTAGGAGCCAAGGGGATGCAGACAACCAAACGCGCCCCTAGCTTACTGGTGGCGCGTAGAGAGTCGAGGCCTCCACCGTGAACTTCCGCGGTGGCTCTGATGATGAGTCGTGCTGCCTGATAAACGAGTGAACGGCGCGAGCGACAAACAACCTCATCGACGGTTATGGTTCCCAGCTCCACGTTCTTGCTCCGCCAGTCCGTGTTCAGTTTCGCGTCAGCGCGCATGGCGGCGAAGTCCTAGGCATCGATGATCTCTCTTGGGCCAGACCTTTCATGTGAATGTGGTGTATTTTATCGTCACCAGGTCAACAGTATAAATCCTACTGGTTGCTTTTTTTGGCACAAGTATGAACGCGTATGTTTCATTGGATTGACTAAGATGAATGGCTAATATTTATTTTAGGGTACCACAAAACACTTCAAAAAAAAGTATGGTTGCGGACATGACACTAATTTCTAGAATCAGCCATGAATATTCTTCTCCTCCCGGCCCACAAAGGGGAAAAAAATCCTCTCGTGCGGCTGCGACGCTCCGTCCACGGAGTCCTTGTCCTATTTACTCCGCTCTACAGCTCTACTGTCGGGGTCTTGGGGAAATGAAATTGTGCCAGATAAAATCGTACGTCATGAGCGATTGATGCGGATCATGACCTTTCTTCGTTGGGCAATATAGGTTACTAGCAGATCATGGTCTACGTGAATGCGCACACGTAGAGCCGCAAGTGATATTCGCGCTAAATTTTCACTTACACGTGAATACGCCCACCCCAAGTCTCTGTGTCTCACAAGTATATGTATACGTGCTCGCCTTCTTCACAACCCCACGCACCGGCTTCTTGGACCCTATAAACTGTGTCTAGCTCGCACACACCATCGACCTAGTTATAGATAAATAATATCCACAGGTAATCATCATCGACGCCAGCCATGGATAGCAGCAGCTGGATCCATGGGTACGCGGCCAACAGCAACGACGGCCGCGGCGGCGGCTTCATGGGAGACTACACTGCCAGGTGCAGCCACAACGTCCACATATACTATTCAATATCAGCATCTACCAATACAAATTTGTTAGGTTCTTGTCTTGTAAAAGATCGAACAGCTCATCTCATCGATTACGTGGTCTGAATTTCTTCGTGCAGCTGCATCCCCGCAGTGTTTCAGTGCAGGAAGCAGGAGCAGGAACTGCTCGCCAGCTCACAGATTCAGCAACACCTAAACCAGGCAAGCATGCAGACTTACAGATCATGGAGCGAGCCATTATTTGGACACTCCCTGATCATGAACTTGGGTACGATTGTTCGTGCAGATCAGCATGCAGCTGAACATAGACGACGAGTCAGCAACGGCGTACAGCAGCCAGCACGGCAGCTCCGTAGTGGACGACTTCGGCTTCCTCCCAAATTCGTACCACGCCACCGGTGGCTGCAGCTTCCCCTCCTCGTCCTCCACCTCCTCCTCGTTCCGCTCAGCTTGGCTGCCCTGCAGCCCGGAGAACAGCTCCACGGCGGCGCACTTCGTCGCGGCCAGGGCGACCGGACCTCAGTTCCCCGAGGTCTCCTCCTTGCTGGCACCCGGAGTGGTGCTCCCCTACGTCGACCAGTACGCAGCCAACGTCCAGGACACGCCGGTGATAATGGAGACTAGCGCGAGCGCGTTCAGGCGCTACGAGCGGTGCCTCGGCCCGCGGCGGAGGCTGAACAAGCCGGCATGCGGGCAGAAGATGTTCAAGACGGCCATGTCGGTCCTTGCCAAGATGCACACGGCGATGAGGTACAACCACCAGCAGTGCTACTACGACTATCAGCAGCAGCTGACGTCTAAGGCAGAGGCGTCGGAAAACCAGCTGCAGCACATGATCTCGGAACGCAAGCGGAGGGAGAAGCTCAACGACAGCTTCCACGCCCTCAGGACCGTCCTCCCTCCTGGCTCCAAGGTATGGCTATAGCTATATTATATACATACAATCAACACATGCTTGCCTCGATGCCCTCCTGAATCACATCGATCTGACCGCAGAAAGACAGGACGTCGATACTGATCATTGCGAGGGAGTACGTGAACTCTCTCAAGTCCAAGGTCTGCGAGCTCGAGGAGAAGAATCAGGCCCTCCAGTCACAGCTCGCCGGGGGTGCGAGCAGCGCCCAAGAAGACGACGCCGGCGAGAAAGTCGAGATCCAGATATCAAAAGCCGCGGCGGCAGAGGATGATAAGACCGGGGAGGTTTGCATGGTGAAGATAGCGACGAGGTCGGCGCGCGGCGGCAATACGACGGACGTGGTGCTCAGGACGCTGCAGTGCCTGAAAGATCAGATGGGCGAAGATGTCAGTCTGGTGTCGATGAGCACTAGCGACGATAGCAACGGGCCTCATCGAGCAAGCCTGGAGTTGCACCTGAAGGTACGCAATACAATTCTTTTACTTAGCGTTAAATATAATCAACCGGCGTAATACACGTTCTTAGCTCATATACTATGCTAGAATGTTGCTTCAGGCAAAATAATTGTTAACCCTGCTTTTTGTCGCAGTCGGCTTCAGGCACGAATTGGGAGGAGGAGGCCGTCAGGGAAGGCATCAGAAAGGCAGTGACAAGTCAGCCGCCGGCCGGTCTAGGCGGTGCTGATCGCTGAGTGATGGAGCTGGTGGCCCATGCCCGCGATCAGCTCGTGGTCATCCTCCTGAGACCGCCGTAGCGAGAGAGAGACAGCTAGGCACCCCATTCGCCAGACGAGACATGCGAGGTGTGGTCAGGACTAGAAGTAGAAGACGTAGGAGGATAATTATGGACTATTTTTACTATTAAAGTGAAACCTGCAAATACATGGTGTCGCACATCTAAAAAATTATGGAAGGATGCGACCGTACTCACCTTTATTTTTCTGGTCCGCTGGAGATAGCATTTGATTTATTAATGATCTTCGCATGTTGCCTGCTGTGTTATCTACTCAAGGTCTGTTAGATTAGTCTTTACTATTAAAGTGAAACATGCGAATGACTGGTGTCACACATCCAAAAAATTACGGAAGGATGCCACCGCACTCACCTCTATTTTTCTGGTCCGCTGGAGAGATAGCATTTGATTTATTAATGATCTTCGCATGTTGCCTGCTGCGTTATCTACTCAAGGTCTGTTAGATTAGTCTTTACTATTAAAGTGAAACCTGCGAATGCATGATGTCACAGATCTAAAAAACTAGAAGGATACCCTGAGCGGAAATTTCTTCGATAACTCTATTTTGTAAAAAACAAAAGGATATAAGTTGATTGGAATAGGATGTTATTTGTAGGAACATGCAGAATTCAATTGGCATAAATAGTCAAGAGGCTAACTTAAAAAAAAAACTGACTTGAAATGGTTATGTAGTTGGCGGCTAAAAGTTGATGATGTGAATAATTGGATGGCTTAAAAAATAGATGATGTGGCTTGCATGTAGAGTATTAATGAATATTGTTGGGGGATGACATGGACAATTGGATGGCTAATAGAATGGATGATGCGGATAGCTTGCATGTTGAGATAGACAACTTAAATGATCCTTTAGTAGGGTTTTGCTATATAAGAGATATAGATTACGGAAGGATGCCACCGCACTCACCTCTATTTTTCTGGTCCGTTGGAGATAGCATTTGGTTTATTAATGATCTTTGCATGTTGTCTGCTGCGTTATCTACTCAAGGTACGTTAGATTAGTCTTTACTATTAAAGTGAAACCTGTGAATGCCTGATGTCACACATATACAAAATTACGGAAGGATGCCATCGCACTCACCTCTATTTTTCTGGTCCGCTGGAGATAGCATTTGATTTATTAATGATCTTGGCATATTGACTGTTGCGTTATCTACTCAAGGTCTGTTAGATTAGTTAGTTAGGCGTATTGCATGCAGCTTTATCTACTCTGGAATGACGCAACAACCACGTCTCCCAAGCCAGTATGGCTTATGTAATGCCCACATCCATTTGCCTGAAAATTGCGATTGTCTCCTAAACATCATCTTCCTTTTCAGTCCATGAGAGGATGAACCACTCGGCGACCTCATCGTGTACGCTGGATCTTGAAAGGGCGTGGGATAGCAAGGTGGCCAGGGACGGAAAATACTGAAAGGACGCAGATCTTTACTATTAAGGTGAAACCTGCAACTTGCTGGGAAGAGCCCCCCGCGTCGCTCCTCCCCTGGGCGACACGGGCGGTGACACAAATCACGTCGGCAGCCACCCCTCCCCATCCACCACCTCCTCCCTCGCCGTCGCCGGTGGTCTCCACCGGGCAAAGCCCGCGTGGAGCCGGCGGCGGCAGGGTCTGTTTCTTCTCCGGCCGGCGGAGGCTCGCTCGCGCGTTGGGGAAACCGCGGCGACGGGATGCGACCCAGGTCTTGGCGGCTCAAGGAGGAAGAGGCGGCGCGGGGGCGGCGGCGATGGTGGTCGCGACGGGGGGAGCTGCGGCGTGGCGGGCCCGATTTGGGCTCGGCTTGGGCCGGGCGGGCCGGGACCGATGAGGACGCTGGGAGGCTGCCTGGGCGCCTAGCGGCCGGTTCTGGGGCAGGAGGTGGCGGCCGGGGCGTCGGTGCTGCGTGTGGGATACGGAGGGGTTGGAGGCTGGAGCGGTGGAGCATGGCTTGCTGGTTGGGGGAGGTCGTGCTGCTCCTCTGTTTGGCATGCTCTAGGGGCGAGGAGGCTGGGGCAGCGGCCTGATACGTCTCCAACGTATCGATAATTTCTTGTGTTCCATGCCACATTATTGATGTTATCTACATGTTTTATGCACACTTTATATCATATTCGTGCATTTTACTGGAACTAACCTATTAACAAGATGCCGAAGTGCCGATTCTCTGTTTCTAGCTGTTTTTGGTTTCAGAAATCCTAGTAAAGAAATATTCTCGGAATTGGACGAAATAAAAGCCCGGAGGCCTATTTTCTCACGAAGCTTCCGGAAGTCCGAAGGAGAGGCGAAGAGGGGCCACGGGGCGCCAAACCCTAGGGCGGCGCGGCCCCACCCTTGGCCGCGCCGGCACTGTGGTGTGGGCCCCCTGTGCCGCCTCTTGACCTGCCCTTCCGCCTACAAATAGCCTCCGTGACGAAACCCCCGGTACCGAGAGCCACGATACGGAAAACATTGCGAGACGCCGTCGCCGCCGATCCCATCTCGGGGGATCCTGGAGATCGCCTCCGGCACCCTGCCGGAGAGGGGAATCATCTCCCGGAGGACTCTACACCGCCATGGTCGCCTCCGGAGTGATGAGTGAGTAGTCTACCCCTGGACTATGGGTCCATAGCAGTAGCTAGATGGTTGTCTTCTCCCCATTGTGCTATCATTGTCGGATCTTGTGAGCTGCCTATCATGATCAAGATCATCTATATGTAATTCTATATGTTGCGTTTGTTGGGATCCGATGAATAGAGAATACTTGTTATGTTGATTATCAAAGTTATGCTTATGTGTTGTTTATGATCTTGCATGCTCTCCGTTATTAGTAGATGCTCTGGCCAAGTAGATGCTTTTAACTCCAAGAGGGAGTACTTATGCTCGATAGTGGGTTCATGCCTGCATTGACACCTGGGGGAGTGACAGAAACCCCTAAGGTTGTGTTGTGTTGTTGCCACTAGGGATAAAACATTGATGCTATGTCTAAGGATGTAGTTGTTGATTACATTACGCACCATACTTAATGCAATTGTCCGTTGTTTGCAACTTAATACTTGGAGGGGTTCGGATGATAACTCTGAAGGTGGACTTTTTAGGCATAGATGCGGTTGGATGGCGGTCTATGTACTTTGTCGTAATGCCCAATTAAATCTCACTATACTCATCATGATATGTATGTGCATTGTCATGCTCTCTTTATTTGTCAATTGCCCAAGCTGTAATTTGTTCACCCAACATGCTTGTTCGTCTTATGGGAGAGACACCTCTAGTGAGCTGTGGACCCCGGTCCAATTCTCTTTCTTGAAATACAATCTCACTGCAATACTTGTTTCTACTGTTTTCTCTGCAAACAATCATCTTCCACACAATACGGTTAATCCTTTGTTACAGCAAGCCGGTGAGATTGACAACCTCACTCTGTTTCGTTGGGGCAAAGTAGCTTGGTTGTGTTGTGCGGGTTCCACGTTGGCGCCGGAATCTCCGGTGTTGCGCCGCACTACATCCCGCCGCCATCAACCTTCAACGTGCTTCTTGGCTCCTCCTCGGTTCGATAAACCTTGGTTTCTTTCGAGGGAAAACTTGCTTGCTGTGCGCATCATACCTTCCTCTTGGGGTTGCCCAACGAACGTGTGAAATACACGCCATCAAGCTCTTTTTACGGCGCCGTTGCCGGGGAGATCAAGACACGCTGCAAGGGAGTCTCCACTTCTCAATCTCTTTACTTTGTTTTTGTCTTGCTTTATTTTATTTACTACTTTGTTTGCTGCACTAAATCAAAATACAAAAAAATTAGTTGCTAGTTTTACTTTATTTGCTATCTTGTTTGCTATATCGAAAACACAAAAAAATTAGTTTCCTTGCATTTACTTTATCTAGTTTGCTTTATTTACTATTGCTAAAATGGCCAACGCTGAAAATACTAAGTTGTGTGACTTCACAACCACAAATAATAATGATTTCTTATGCACACCTATTGCTCCACCTGCTACTACGAGCAGAATTCTTTGAAATTAAACCTGCTTTACTTGAATCTTGTCATGAACCATCAATTTTACGGTGTTAGTTCCGATGATGCTGCTGCCCATCTCAATAATTTTGTTGAACTATGTGAAATGCAAAAATATAAAGATGTAGATGGTGATATTATTAAACTAAAATTGTTCCCTTTCTCATTAAGAGGAAGAGCTAAAGATTGGTTGCTATCTATGCCTAAGAATAGTATTGATTCATGGACTAAATGCAAGGATGCTTTTATTGGTAGATATTATCCCCCTGCTAAAATTATATCTTTGAGGAGTAGCATAATGAATTTTAAACAATTAGATACTGAACATGTTGCTCAAGCTTGGGAAAGAATGAAATCTCTGGTTAAAAATTGCCCAACCCATGGATTGACTACTTGGATGATCATCCAAACCTTCTATGCGGGACTAAATTTTTCTTCACGGAATTTATTGGATTCAGCTGCTGGAGGTACCTTTATGTCCATCACATTGGGGGCGGCTACAAAACTTCTTGATGATATGATGATAAATTACTCCGAATGGCACACGGAAAGAGCTCCACAAGGTAAGAAGGTAAATTCCGTCGAAGAATCCTCCTCCTTGAGTGATAAGGTTGATGCTATTATGTCTATGCTTGCGAATGATAGGACTAATGTTGATCCTAATAATGTTCCGTTAGCTTCATTGGTTGCACAAGAAGAACATGTTGATGTAAACTTCATTAAAAATAATAATTTCAACAACAATGCTTACCGGAACAATTCTAGTAACAACTATAGGCCATATCCTTATAATAATGGTAACGGTTATGCTAATTCTTATGGGAATTCTTACAACAATAATAGGAATTCACCCCCTGGACTTGAAGCCATGCTTAAAGAATTTATTAGTACACAAGCTGCCTTTAACAAATCTGTTGAGGAAAAGCTCAATAAAATTGATATTCTTGTTTCTAGAGTTGATAGTCTTGCCTCTGATGTTGATCTTTTGAAATCGAAAGTTATGCCCAATAGGGACATTGAAAATAAAATTGTTACTACAGCAAATGCCATTCAAGTTAGAATTAATGAGAATATAAGATTAATGGCTGAACTGCGTGCTAGGTGGGATAGAGAAGAAAATGAAAAACTAGCTAAAGAGAAAAATATAGCTAAAGTTTGGACTATTACCACCACTAGTAATGATAATGCTACACATGTTGCTGCACCTCCTACTCATACTAATAAAAGAATTGGTGTTAGCAATGTTTCCACTTCTAATGCAAAGCGCGAAAAACTGCTCGAAGCTGCTAAAAGCTGCTGAAACTGCCTGCGATAAAGCTGCTGAAATTTTTTCCAACATTGGGGATGATGATCCCATTGCTTTAGATTATAATGGTTTGAATTTTGATGATTGCCACATCTCTGAAGTTATAAAGTTCTTGCAAAAACTTGCTAAAAGTCCTAATGCTAGTGCTATAAATTTGGCTTTCACGCATCATATTACAAATGCTCTCATAAAAGCTAGAGAAGAGAAACTAGAGCGCGAAGCCTCTATTCCTAAAAAGTTAGAAGATGGTTGGGAGCCCATCATTAAGATGAAGGTTAAAGATTTTGATTGTAATGCTTTATGTGATCTTGGTGCAAGTATTTCTGTTATGCCGAAGAAAATTTATAATATGCTTGACTTGCCACCGCTGAAAAATTGTTATTTGGATGTTAATCTTGCTGATCATTCTACAAAGAAACCTTTGGGTAAAGTTGATAATGTTCGCATTACCATTAACAATAATCTTGTTCCCGTTGATTTTGTTGTCTTGGATATTGAATGCAATGCATCTTGTCCAATTATATTGGGAAGACCTTTTCTTCGAACTGTTGGTGCTATTATTGATATGAGGGAAGGAAATATAAAATATCAATTTCCTCTCAAGAAAGGTATGGAACACTTCCCTAGAAAGAGAATGAAGGTACCTTATGATTCTATCATTAGAACAAATTATGATGTTGATGCTTCATCTCTCGATGTTACTTGATACACACTTTCTGCGCCTAGCTGAAAGGCGTTAAAGAAAGCGCTTATGGGAGACAACCCATGTTTTTACCTACAGTACTTTGTTTTTATTTTGTGTCTTGGAAGTTGTTTACTACTGTAGCAACCTCTCCTTATCTTAGTTTTGAGTTTTGTTGTGCCAAGTTAAGCCGTTGATAGAAAAGTAAGTACTAGATTTGGATTACTGCGCAGTTCCAGATTTCTTTGCTGTCACGAATCTGAGCCCACTGCCCTGCAGGAAGCTCAGAAAATTATGCCAATTTACGTGCATGATCCTCAGATATGTACGCAACTTTCATTCAATTTGAGCATTTTCATTTGAGCAAGTCTGGTGCCATTTTAAAATTCGTCAATACGAACTGTTCTGTTTTGACAGATTCTGCCTTTTATTTCGCATTGCCTCTTTCGCTATGTTGGATGAATTTCTTTGATCCACTAATGTCCAGTAGCATTATGCAATGTCCAGAAGTGTTAAGAATGATTGTGTCACCTCTGAATATGTCAATTTATATTGTGCACTAACCCTCTAATGAGTTGTTTCGAGTTTGGTGTGGAGGAAGTTTTCAAGGATCAAGAGAGGAGTATGATGCAACATGATCAAGGAGAGTGAAAGCTCTAAGCTTGGGGATGCACCCGGCGGTTCACCCCTGCATATATCAAGAAGACTCAAGCGTCTAAGCTTGGGGATGCCCAAGGCATCCCCTTCTTCATCAACAAATTATCAGGTTCCTCCCCTGAAACTACATTTTTATTCGGCCACATCTTATGTGCTTTTTCTTGGAGCGTCGTTTTGTTTTTGTTTTTGTTTTGTTTGAATAAAATGGATCCTAGCATTCACTTTATGGGAGAGATACACACTCCGCTGTAGCTTATGGACAAATATGTCCTTGGTTTCTACTCATAGTATTCATGGCGAAGTTTCTCCTTCGTTAAATTGTTATATGGTTGGAATTGGAAAATGATACATGTAGTAATTGCTATAAATGTTTTGGGTAATGTGATACTTGGCAATTGTTGTGCTCATGTTTAAGCTCTTGCATCATATGCTTTGCACCCATTAATGAAGAAATACATAGAGCATGCTAAAATTTGGTTTGCATATTTGGTTTCTCTAAGGTCTAGATAATTTCTAGTTTTGAGTTTGAACAACAAGGAAGACGGTATAGAGTATTATAATGCTTTCAATATGTCTTTTATGTGAGTTTTGCTGTACTAGTTCATCCTTGTGTTTGCCTCAAACAACCTTGCTAGCCTAAACCTTGTATCGAGAGGGAATACTTCTCATGCATCCAAAATACTTGAGCCAACCACTATGCCATTTGTGTCCACCATACCTACCTACTACATGGTATTTTCCAGCCATTCCAAAGTAAATTGCTTGAGTGCTACCTTTAAAATTCCATCATTCACCTTTGCAATATATAGCTCATGGGACAAATAGCTTAAAAACTATTGTGGTATTGAATATGTAATTATGCACTTTATCTCTTATTAAGTTGCTTGTTGTGCGATAACCATGTTTCTCGGGGAACGCCATCAACTCATTGTTGAATTTCATGTGAGTTGCTATGCATGTTCGTCTTGTCGGAAGTAAGGGCGATCTACACTGAGTTGAATGGTTTGAGCATGCATATTGTGAGAGAAGAACATTGGGCCGCTAACTAAAGCCATGTTCCATGGTGGAAGTTTCAGTTTTGGACAAACATCCTCAAATCTCTAATGAGAAAAGAATTAATTGTTGTTGAATGCTTAAAGCATTAAAAGAGGAGTCCATTATCTGTTGTCTATGTTGTCCCGGTATGGATGTCTAAGTTGAGAATAATCAAAAGCGAGAAATCCAAATGCGAGCTTTCTCCTTAGACCTTTGTACGAGGCGGCATAGAGGTACCCCTTTGTGATACTTGGTTAAAGCATATGTATTGCGGTGATAATCCAGGTAGTCCAAGCTAATTAGGACAAGGTGCGAGCACTATTAGTACACTATGCATGAGGCTTGCAACTTATAAGATATAATTTACATGATGCATATGCTTTATTACTACCGTTGACAAAATTGTTTCATGTTTTCAAAATCAAAGCTCTAGCACAAATATAGCAATCGATGCTTTTCCTCTATGAGGACCATTCTTTTTACTTTTATGTTGAGTCAGTTCACCTATTTCTCTCCACCTCAAGAAGCAAACACTTGTGTGAACTGTGCATTGATTCTTACATACTTGCTTATTGCACTTATTATATTACTCTATGTTGACAATATCCATGAGATATACATGTTACAAGTTGAAAGCAACCGCTGAAACTTAATCTTCTTTTGTGTTGCTTCAATACCTTTACTTTGAATTATTGCTTTATGAGTTAACTCTTATGCAAGACTTATTGATGCTTGTCTTGAAGTGCTATTCATGAAAAGTCTTTGCTTTATGATTCACTTGTTTACTCATGTCATACACATTGTTTTGATCGCTGCATTCTCTACATATGCTTTACAAATAGTATGATCAAGTTTATGATGGCATGTCACTCCGTAAATTATCTTTGTTATCGTTTTACCTGCTCGGGACGAGCAGAACTAAGCTTGGGGATGCTGATACGTCTCCAACGTATCGATAATTTCTTGTGTTCCATGCCACATTATTGATGTTATCTACATGTTTTATGCACACTTTATATCATATTCGTGCATTTTCCGGAACTAACCTATTAACAAGATGCCGAAGTGCCGATTCTTGTTTTCTAGCTGTTTTTGGTTTCAGAAATCCTAGTAAAGAAATATTCTCGGAATTGGACGAAATAAAAGCCCGGAGGCCTATTTTCTCACGAAGCTTCCGGAAGTCCGAAGGAGAGACGAAGAGGGGCCACGGGGGCGCCAAACCCTAGGGCGGCGCGGCCCCCCCTTGGCCGCGCCGGCCCGTGGTGTGGGCCCCCGTGCCGCCTCTTGACCTGCCCTTCCGCCTACAAATAGCCTCCGTGACGAAACCCCCGCACCGAGAGCCACGATACGGAAAACATTGCCGAGACGCCGTCGCCGCCGATCCCATCTCGGGGGATCCTGGAGATCGCCTCCGGCACCTCGCCGGAGAGGGGAATCATCTCCCGGAGGACTCTACACCGCCATGGTCGCCTCCGGAGTGATGAGTGAGTAGTCTACCCCTGGACTATGGGTCCATAGCAGTAGCTAGATGGTTGTCTTCTCCCCATTGTGCTATCATTGTCGGATCTTGTGAGCTGCCTATCATGATCAAGATCATCTATATGTAATTCTATATGTTGCGTTTGTTGGGATCCGATGAATAGAGAATACTTGTTATGTTGATTATCAAAGTTATGCTTATGTGTTGTTTATGATCTTGCATGCTCTCCGTTATTAGTAGATGCTCTGGCCAAGTAGATGCTTTTAACTCCAAGAGGGAGTACTTATGCTCGATAGTGGGTTCATGCCTGCATTGACACCTGGGGAGTGACGAAACCCCTAAGGTTGTGTTGTGCTTGTTGCCACTAGGGATAAAACATTGATGCTATGTCTAAGGATGTAGTTGTTGATTACATTACGCACCATACTTAATGCAATTGTCTGTTGTTTGCAACTTAATACTGGAGGGGGTTCGGATGATAATCTGAAGGTGGACTTTTTAGGCATAGATGCAGTTGGATGGCGGTCTATGTACTTTGTCGTAATGCCCAATTAAATCTCACTATACTCATCATGATATGTATGTGCATTGTCATGCTCTCTTTATTTGTCAATTGCCCAACCGTAATTTGTTCACCCAACATGCTGTTCGTCTTATGGGAGAGACACCTCTAGTGAACTGTGGACCCCGGTCCAATTCTCTTTCTTGAAATACAATCTCTTGCAATACTTGTTTCTACTGTTTTCTCTGCAAACAATCATCTTCCACACAATACGGTTAATCCTTTGTTACAGACAAGCCGGTGAGATTGACAACCTCACTTGTTTCGTTGGGGCAAAGTAGCTTGGTTGTGTTGTGCAGGTTCCACGTTGGCGCCGGAATCTACGGTGTTGCGCCGCACTACATCCCGCCGCCATCAACCTTCAACGTGCTTCTTGGCTCCTCCTGGTTCGATAAACCTTGGTTTCTTTCTGAGGGAAAACTTGCTGCTGTGCGCATCATACCTTCCTCTTGGGGTTGCCCAACGAACGTGTGAAATACACGCCATCACGGCCCCAGGGCTGCGGCTTGGGCGCGGCCTGGCATGACATTTGCAGTAGCTTGAGGTGTTGCGATGGATGCGGCATGCAGTGAAGCTCGGTGGTCAACGACATGGTCGGGCTGCACCTTGCGGCTCCCTAAGCTTCGTGGTCGGGTTGAACTCCGGGGGAAAACCCTGCACCGACTTGGTCACTGCCAATGATGGCGGCGCCTTGAGGCGTCGCTTTCCTTTTTGTTGGCGTCGTTGTGGAGTTTTGACCCTGGCCGACGTGAGTGGCTTCAAGTTCTCCGGGTGAAAACCTAAGGTCCATCAGGAGCAGGCGGCGGTGGCGGTCGCGCCACTACCTTGTTGGAGGCGTCGCCTTGGAGCTCTTGGCTTTTGCGGTGCGATGGGTTGGCGGCGGTGGGGGCACTTGACTATGTGGTCGCGAGCAGCGGATGCCGGGGCAGCGGCCCCGGATGGTAGTGGCATTTAGAGGTGGCGGCCTCGGTCTCCTTTGCAGTCGCAGCGGTCTTATGGGGCGAGGTTGTGGCACTGCTTGGCTCTGGGTGGCGCTCCTGGTGCGGCGTGGGCAGCAAGATCGTCGACCTGACTGGTTCGTCTTCGGGCTATGCGAAAGCCGTCCTGGTTGCTAAGTCGGGGCAGCGGCCCCGAAGGCATGGTGCTTAGGTGGCGACTTGGAGATCTGTGTGGGCAGCGAGTATGTCGGCCTGGTTGGTTCGTCTTCGGGCAATGCGAAGGTCGTTCTGGCACGTCGGGGTGGCGGCCCCGGAGCTAGAGGTGTGTTGATTGTGTTGGTAGCTGCGTTTCGTGGATAACGGGATTCCTCGCTTGTGGTTTTTCGTCTCGGTTTCCCTTATAAATCAGACAATGTATGATTTTTGGATCCGGTTTTCCTTATAAACCAGATCATTCTGTGCATAGCACTTTTTCTATCTCGGAAGGCAGATGCGACTGCCTTTTCCTCCAAAAAAAAAGCGAAACCTGCAAATGCCTTAGGCTGCGTTTGGCAGCAAAGTTTTTTTGAAGTATTTGATCAATACTACAGTTTTTTAAAATACTACAGTATCAAATACTTTGATGTGTTTGGTTGTGACTATAAACTGCAGTATTAATACTTTAGTATCTCTCAAACTGTAGTATTTTTGAAGTATTGAAAAAACAAGCTTGGACCTCTTTTTTCTGAAACGGAGAAAGCCATAAAAACGTTCCAGCCTCTCTCTTATCTTAAGCTGCCATTGGCGCCGCCTATAGTCTTGAATATGGGATCGTTGCTAGCCACAAAGGATAATTAACTTTATCTTTCACCCGTTTGTTTGATCCGGTGGTGTCTGGCTGGCCGGCGAGGGAGTTGGTGAGGACAGGAACGCGACGACCACACTTGCAGACTCCTGAAATCAGCGAGACCTCGACGACGCATCAGGGGCGGTCATGTCCCCGAGCTGCTCAAGGTGGCCCAGCGGGGCTTTGATGGTGGCGTTCTGCGTTCATTCTCGCGCCATGCAGCAGCCATGTACGGGGCATAACACTATGTCACATCAGAGATCATCTATACATGCAATAGACAGGCACACATCAGAGAGATCATACATACAAGGTAACAATTGGTCAAAGCCTGAGAGGGACTGTAAAACAGCACTTGCCAAACGGTCTGTAGTTTTTGCCAAAACTGAGAAATACTATGGTTTCAAGAAACTGTAGTATTCTTCCCCATGCACATAAATACTTTAGTTTTGTAATACTTCAGTTTTGGAAAAACTTTGTTGCCAAACTAGCACTTAGCGTTAATTTCTCTAATCTCCAAAAAAACAAATACCTAAAAACATGCGTATTGTTTGAGCGTTAATTTCTCAAATCTCCTGCGTACGAATAGGGCTAATCGTTCTTGTCAAGCGCATTGTTTGTGACGAATGAAAACCGCCGCCGCACACGCATCAACGCCCGGCCGCCGCCACACACCCATCCACACCGGGTCACCGCCCCATTGATCTCTGGCCACCGGCGATCTCCATCCCTTCAATAGGTGGGACAGAAATGCGAAGGACCCAAACATCCATGCACCCTAGCTCTAGGCCCTCCTGCGGCCGAGTTCCCATCCAGATTGGGTCAATGCAACACGGCAGGTGTGATTTCCTCATGCCCGAGCGACCGCGGCCGCCACTCCGGTGGCAACTTCCCCACGCCCTCGCCGTCGTCCTGCGCATGGTGGCCGCCGCCACACACCCATCCACGCCGGCTCGCCGCCCCATTGATCTCTGTCCACCGGCGATCTCCATCCCTCCAATAGGTGGAACAGAAATGCGAAGGACCCAAACATCCATGCACCCGAGCTCTAGGCCCTCCCGCGGCCGAGTTCCCATCCCAAATTGGGCCAATGCAACACGGCAGGTGTGATTTCCTCATGCCCGAGCGACCGCGGCCGCCACTCCAGTGGCAACTTCCCCACGCCCTCGCCTTCGTGTTGCGCATGGTGGCCGCCGCGTCGCGGTCTCCTTCGACCTCCAGAACGCCCGTCACTCCTGGAATCGTGTTCCAATGGACGCCAACGGGAAGATACCAGAGAGGGCGAGCGCAGCTCCAGGACTCAAGTTACAATGGAAAATGCCGTCAAGCTCCAGGTTGCGCGCATCCCTCAAGCTCCCAGCAGGGGAAGAGGAGAGAGTGTGGAGGGCGACGGCCAGGAGGTGAGGGAGTAGGAAGACTGCTGTTGTTGGGCAGCATATCTGCAGTTCACTGTCAAAGAAAATATTGGACAGATTTTGTATCTCATGGTGAATGATGCAAATGATAGTTTTCAGAAACCTTTCTCCAGGCAAGTTTTCGTCTTTGCTGACTGACAGATTTGGAAATGCATAGACATTTCAGAACATTATATCGAGTTTACAGTCTGGCGCTGCGATTTTATACTATATGACATTTATCTTCACGTGTACAGATTCAAGCTATAGCTTAACTGATATGTTAACAACTTTATATAGATAACTTAGCACTACTGCTAGATGAATTCTCTCGTGGATATCAACCTTCTGTTTCAATGAATTGCTATGTAGCTTGATTGACGAATAGAGTGAAGTTATTTACTCCATCGTCAATGTGAGTACCACACTATGTTCTGCAAGATGTCCCCAGTTTATTATTTGCCATGTATTTAAGACATGATATCTGTCCATTTTATTCAACCACCTCTGATTTTTGTACTTCAGTTCAGATTTGTTCGGTAAAGTTCTCCAAGATTCAGCTGTGCTGCACCAATTCCAAGTTAACAAAGTTAATCTATATTTATTTTCTCTCTTGTGTTTACTTCAAATGCAGCCATATTGTATTGTCCACTTATGTGCATTAACTATACTGAAAAGTATGGTTCTATGAATACCTGCGGCTAGCATCTTATACACTCTTATGTCCATGCACTATAGTTTTCCAATTTATCAAGGTGAGCAGCCATGATCTAAAATTTAGAAAATTGGGAGTTTTTTTTGGCATGGAGATAATGCTCTTTTGCTTGTTCCATCTTTTATTAATTGTGAAAGACTATATATCCTAGAGAAGGGCCCAAGCGACTCCAAGCTATATTATTGCTCGGTAAAATTCCAATTACAATTGTTGATTGATTGCTTCTGAGACTTGTAGCATCGGAGTGTGATGTATATGGAGTGGCATGTTGCGGCAAGCGAGGAGTCGAGGTTATAACGGGGGCAGCAAGATGGAGGGGTGCAACGAGTGGGGAGGCATGTTGTTAAGAACCGGAAAGGCCGACAGCTTGGCGGTGTGGTAG
Organism: Lolium rigidum; assembly: GCF_022539505.1. Classification (NCBI taxonomy): domain Eukaryota; kingdom Viridiplantae; phylum Streptophyta; class Magnoliopsida; order Poales; family Poaceae; genus Lolium; species Lolium rigidum. Next base: position 5,161,751 of record NC_061514.1, on the reverse strand, counting down.
TTGGCATGGAGCGCATAGGCTGGTTGAACTAGGGATTTGGGGACAGAGTGGTTAGTGTGGTTTTCGTGGCATTCGTTAGCTAATTCGATTCGAAGCCAACATTGCTTTATTCTTTCAATTATTTTAATTCAGATTTTTTTCTTCTCTTTCCTATTTTTATTTATTTAGAGAACAAATGTTTTGAAAATTTTAGGAATGTTGTCGCATCTCTCTCTTGGTTATTTTACTTCGTAAATTCTGCTATAATCCATTTTTTTATTTTCTTTCCAGAAAAGCCCACCTCAATGCTACATGAATCCATCAACTTTATTTTAAGTGGTTGTGGCTGTGAGTTGGGAATATATTTCTGTTAACTTGGTGCATGTGCGCAGTGGCGGACCCAAGATTTTCATCAAGTCTGGGCACATTAGGCCCTGTCAAAATTTCATGCGCCACTGGCTAGAATCCGATCATGTACCCGGTCTTAGGGATGGTTAGGTCCGCCACTGCATGTGTGTTATGGTACTGGAGGCTTGCCAAACTGAATCTTATTTTTTCCGTTGGAAAGTGCATTAAAATTAATTGCAATACATGTTCACGCATGAGGAAGTGCAGGCGACGAGTGACACATGAACCGAAGGGGCATTTGGTCGTTTTGAATGGTGGCCGAAGAGAACAACAACATGTTGCTTGCCCATTGTGAGTCATGCCCCCTGTTGAGTAGGACAAACTTCTCTCAACATGCCAAACTCTTTTCTTATTTTGAGTTGCATACATTTTAGTTTTATCAAATGTATATTGCAGTTGGTTTGGTTGTACTCACACGGTTATTTAGCGAACAAGTTTTGGAGAATAGCTATTTTAGAGGACATGCCTTTGTAGCATATTACTCAACGTTTCTTTCAAATATCAGAGTGGAAACTCCAAGTGTTAACTGTCATACATGGAAGTTAAAAACAAGACAACAATGTTGTTCAACAAGGTTTATATATTTTGGTGCAGATACACACAACTAAGATGATGTTGCCTATATGAAAGCAATATGTTCCCAAGGTGGATGGATTGTTAACATGAAGATATTACGCTAGGTGATGATGAAGGTAGGACATCATTGCTCTGTAAATTAGATCCCTTGTTTCACAATACTACTGAAGTTGTGAAAAATAACCCTTTGAGCTGACAATGAACTAATATGTGGCAAAGGCACAATAAAAACCCAAGACACTATTGAACTTGTGTAGAAAATTTATTCCTCCAATGTGGTGTTTCTGTTCTCTTACAGGAATACAATATCTGATTTCATGTGTTCTAGATTTTCTGCTCTTTTGTTTTCTGCTCTTTTGTTTTCCGCCTATCCCCCTCTCCCCTCAGGCTCTGACGTGATGCTAGTTTCTGTGGTGGATTGGAATTGGATGGATCAGCTTTCTCTGCTCGCCGTGCTACAATTATCGTGGTTCTGGCGCGTTTCTTAAAGCACAGAATGTTGGTGATGCATGTTGGGATGTTGCGACATGAACACCTTCTTCATGTTGCTTCGGCCCCTTCCCTTCCCTACGCTACAAAACTTGGATCAGGAATTCAAGTCTTCTGGTAAATCTCCATGTAATCTCTCGCATTTTCTTTACATATATAGTTGTGTGCATGATAGAATAGGGATCATGAAAATGGCTGCAATTGGATGAAGCAGTAGCTAGCATTAGTTTTATTCTTGGGGAGATTAGATTCAACAATAATTGGTTTGGAAGTTAACAATCACAGGTTATTGGAAGTTACCAATCAGAGGCTATTAGTTCGTAGATGCAACGAGATAGATTCTAGATTATAATATAGAGGGTTATGCATAGGAAGTCTACTGTTATTTATAGGTAGATAAGGTCTTGTTTCTGTTTTCTGATTATTCTATTTTCTACCAACTTGTTATAGTAACAAAGAGGGACGAGAGAGAAATGAGGAGGCAAAAGAAAATACTATTGTCTACTTGCTCGGCTTGCACTATCCAAAATTCAGAAAACTTTCTCTGCTTGCACTATCAGAAATCTAGAAAAAACAAGCCAAATTGTGAAGACCGTTGCAACAATAGAAATCACAAAATAGTAGGTGTTACCTATCACAAATCCAAGAATTCATTCACTCTAGATTTTGCAATGTTGATTTTATTTTTTCCGTACACCTGAGAATGGTAGCCAATCATACAATCAAAATGGGTTGCATATAGCATTTTATATATTTGACGCTTAACTAATAATAATGGAATATCTGATGTAGCATAAATTTTTCTTGTTACAATTAAGTATATTAGTTTCGTGCGTATGTTTTTCGACTAATTGGATAAATTTGCTGAGCCGTCGCGGAGCACGGGCATTCAACCAGTATATGGTAATACCTCCATGCAAGAACAATTCTGCCCTCACCCAACACAACTTGATCGTGACCGGTTTGATGGAATTTATTCGAGGTGACAACCTGATAGACATGCAGGAGGAGCAGGAACGTAAGATCCATGAACAATGGACAACGACTTGCTAAAAGATCGTCCTCATATTGATCATGCGACCGGAGCATCAAAAAATGGACCTTTTATTTTGGAAATTAATAGCGAGGGCAACTTGCTAAAATATCGCCGTTATATTACTAGAAGCTCGCGGGTTATGTCTAAGTCGATCTATCTATAGCTAAATCAACTAAAGTTTTGTTTTGTCTAACTCATTTGTTTTTGAATCATCACCGGGGGAGGGAGAATACCCTCTACCTGGTTTTTTGTTTAGTTGGACTTCGTATTAACGAAGTTGCACTTACCACATGGCATATGTGGCGAGCAATCTAAAAACAATATCAAAAACCTAGTTGCACTTTATACAAAATAAATATTGACACATAAAAACTTCTTACTTGACATAAAGTTGACAAAATTGATTTTTTTTTTTGGATATGTCAAATGTTGTAACTTTGATATTCTTTTGTTCTGTCAAATTGGCAAGATGTTGAAAATGCATCTAAACTCTAAGTGGGCGACTATGACTGAGCCGATGTAGAAATACTTATTTTGCGCTTAACGGGGATAGTCCTTTTATCAAGAAATTCTTGATCTTTTACACCGACATGAATCCTGGTGACCAAATCAAAGGTTCTTATCGGGGATTTAAAAGTAGTGACTTCGCAATCATGGGAAAAAGGTCGCTTCATCGAAAAAGGGAACCTACATTGCACCTAAAAAATTATTTTTTATTTTGATCTTTCTCACAAATATACAATGAAGAAACTAGAAAGATGTATATATGCTCCTAGAGAGGTTACAAAAGGAAGCCACACGACACAGAATATCAATGTGGAGAGGTGGCATGGATGAAGCACACTCGGTTTATAAACACAGGTATTTTAATAATTTTTGCACCAAATATCCAAATTATGAACAATTTTCATATATATTCAAACTGTCTCCAATTTAATATAGTTTGATGGTTTATTTTTTTCGACAAAGAGTATATATTAATATCAGAGATACCAATTACACCCAACCTCTGCAACAACGCATTGCCCTAGTGACATTACGGATGCACACAGCCAAAAAAGAAAGAAGAATTACAAAAAAAAAACCCTGCTACAATGATCTAGTCCTTTAAACAATAGTACTAACACCACCATAATAGCACCAGAAGTTCAGCTTCTCCAAAAGCAACACCTCCAAGAAGGTAACAGTGCACCAGCGCTGTCGTCGCCCGATCATAGATCTTAGGTTTTCACCCTGAAGAAAATCCTCACTCTCAAAACAATGCCTTCAATAAGGACATTGTCAGGCACAACCAATTAAGGTCAGACCTTGGATTTTCACCCTGAAAGGTAAGATTTTGAACTTCTCCTGTGCAGTCGCCCCCACTCGCATGCCGTTGCTTCAAAGACACCGATCACGAAGCCAATTCCTCCTCGCCACCCAGACTCGAGTCGCCATTGCAAGACCACATATCTCGACTTCCATGTCATTCTCCACCAGCACCACAGAACGAAAACGTGCTCCATGATAATAACCGCCAGCAGAGTTTCGAAACGCTCCCTCTATAACCAAACGGCCAGAGTAAAAAACATGGGTGCGCTCGACCGAATTCCACCCGATCTGGCAACCTCCAGGCTTGAATCGCCCAATGGAGCGCCGACGGAGCCTTCCGGAACACGACACATCCGCCAGATCGATGAGGATAGGCACCATCAGATCTGCATCTTGGCGCGAGAAGAAATCCAAGGACCACCGCCATTATTCGCAAGATCAGCCGGTCCCCACACCGCTGGTCAACTCCGATGCAGCAAAGGCCGAAGAGGAAGAAAAGGGGATCCAGTGCAGGACCGGACTAACCCCACGATCACCGATCGGGCCGCAGCCATCCACCAGATCTCGCGGGTCAGGGCGCCGCCACAGACGCCTCACCCCTCCTCCTCGACGGCTCCCGCCGGAGACCTCAAGCGTTGGCCATGGGGCGGCCGCGCAGCTCTGCGCCTCCGAACCGATCTCCCACCTCCTCCCATGAGAGACCTCCAGGGCGCGCCTCCCCTGCCCACCATCGGGTGGGTGTCGCCGCCGCTGCCAGTGAGGGCAGCAGCGACGGCCAGGAGGGCGGCCTTGAGGCGGCGGCGGCGGGGTCCCCGGGAGTCGCTCGAGAGAGGAGCGACTCAGGAGGAAACGGAAGTGAACAAAGTCGTTTGTTGGTTTCTTATGTTAGTTTTCCACTAGATTTCTTGTACGTGCTGCAACTTGAAACATACGGTGACGGACACAACACCAAATGGCGCGAAATAAGTGACTCAACTTTCTCTAGATCACCAATATCTATAATAAGTTGTGTCACTTATTTTGGGACGGAGAAAATATTATATATCTGCATCAAAATATATGCAATGGATACGATATGACTCGGCATAATCGGCAGAACACACTATCTTACATGTCGTGTTTGAAAAACAAGAAAAGTTGCAAATAAACAAATAAAACATGCCAACACAAAACCTCAATAAATAAACGGTCCTGAATGTAAAAAACCTGAGACGGGGTGGGGAAGCTCAACGGTAGTTCGGAAGTGTATCCCCTGATGTAACCACCCTGACTTTGAGTTGATGGGATGTGGGGCCTACCAGCCATGGGGCCATCTATCGGTGACTCAAAGTCGAGGATCTACAAGAATAGCTATGGACAAATGGAGGCCGAGCTACATGTAGCTCTTTAATTTCAAAAAAAATGGAAAAATATATTTTTAAGTTTCAAAAAGTTCTGAAAAAAATCCTAGATCTAGGCAATGATGGAATCTACAAACATGCAAAATCTTAATATAAATTCTTAGTACTTTAGGCTACACAAAAATGACAAATGTGTGGACGTGATAATAGTGAATAGTGCACATTTCAAAACTATAAAACCTGACAGATTTTGTCATTTCTGTGTAGTCTACAATATAAAGAATTTTACATTGAGATTTTACATGTTTGTAGATTTTATCATTGTCTACATCTAGGATTTTTTTCAGATTTTTTTGAAACTTAAAACTATGATTCCAAAATTTTAAAAATAAAGGGCTATATGTAGCTCGGCCTCTGTTTGCAGTTTTCGTGTTAGCGGTAATCCCTATATAGTTTCTTCCATCAAATAATTAGTCATAGATGCTTGTGCCATGCGATCACTAGCACAGAACGACCCATCGAACAACCCTTATGGAACATGGCACGAACATCAATCATACATGTAGAAAAAAGAATGTGTGCAATGGGGCACACCAGAATAGGGAGATCACGGCCCACGACACATCAACATGGTGAATAATGGATGCCCATTGCTAAGGTGGGAATGCCACATTGGCCACGAACACTTTACTATGCCCGTCTTTGTTATAGCCCTCTAACCAAATTGTGGAACAAAGTCAACCGTTACCGATGCGACCACAACACATGGTGGTATATCATCCCATAATTTTCAAAAAAACAAACCCTAACTATGTCACTCCCTCTCTCTCACCTACTCTGATGGCTCGTCCTAGGACTGTTGTCCTCAGTGGTGATAGAGTCAGATGCTGGGTCTTCAATTTTATACCTCATGTACCTCTTTCTTGCCTCAGTAGCACGGGCCTTGAGCACATCAATCTCGTGGTGAGGTTTCAGCTTCAAAACCTTCCGAAGAATTTCCTGAAGCGCACAGAGTCCTCATGCTTTTCGTCAACACGAGCAAGTCATCAATGCAATGCTCCATGTCGTAGGGCAATTCGTGGAAATCATCCCATGAAGCTATCATCTCAGGGTCGAGCTGCTCGGCGTCAGCTAGCTCCTCCATGCTGGATGCTGCTTATCTCATCTTTTGTGTCTTCCACTGACGCCGCGCACCCTTGAGCTTGCCACACTATTTCTTCAGCCCCTTGTAAAACTTAATTGACGAAATTTATATAACATTGCACTCACCATATAATAACTTGAAGGCATCAAGCCAGGAACAGTGAATCCAATTGCTTTCTACTACTTCTTTCCCTGATCAAACGAAAGAAATCAAGACAAGTATTTGTTTACCCTTTTGCATATGAAAAGTATATTTCGGACAACTTCTAAGCAGAAATATAAGAGTGAACTATAGCTTCTTAATTTTACCAGAGTTTACTTTATAAGTGTGACGTAGATCATTCATAACTTTTAGCCTTTGTCATTGTAGCCAATGCAACCACAATATGATGATCATCAGAAGCCCGAGTCTAACTCATCACGCAAGCAAGCTGCAATATACTACTGAACAGTTTATTGAGCAGAGTAATAGCAACCCCATCTTATTATTCCAGCCGAAAATATTGCGGAAATTCAATTCGGCTCCCGGATGCATACCATCTACCAAAAAAAAAATTGAAGTGTCAGAAAATTTTTGAGAAAAAATTCTACATGTACATCTCCGTAATAGTGTGTTGATCAAGTTTTGCTAAAAACCGATATTTCTATGGTCTATTAAAAAAGAGAAAAATTATCTTGTGAAAAACTTTATTTTTAGCATCGAATTTTATCTTTTTACAAGCGGCACACCATAAGTCAATTTTTCATGAAATGACTTTGTGGGCGCATAGCAGGTGAAGATGTCCATGCAAATTTTTTGTTTCGAATTTTTTAACATTTCAAAATATGTCTAAGATGTGTTTTAAAATAAAAGGAGCATATGCTATTATGTGCCAAAACATCACTCCCAAAATATTGCATTTAGACACGGGGTTCCAAAAGACTAGGTAAACACTGAAGATGAGCCATGCATGTCCGACAAAAAGAAGTCATCAGCACAAATTTTGCTTAGGCTAAAAAGATCTCATCCTCCAATTGATTAATCAAGTCCTGAAGTGCAACTCAAATTTTTCTGTAGCAGATGCAGTAACCTGAATTTAGTTACCTACGCTCCGACTGATTGCGCACACTCAATTACATCGGCCACAGAAATCTGAGTTGCACTCTGTACTCCTCCGGAACAGCATATAACGGCGTGTACAGAGGAGTCGGCGTGGTAGCAAGAATTCTCCTTGCCGAGTTGCGTTTGGGCTGGTACGAAGCCGGAGGCTCGAGGATCTTGTACCCCTTCTGCGGGAACATGGAGTCGAGCTCGTCATCGGAGAGAGGCCTGCTGCGCTCCTCGATGTCTCGCTCCCACGGCAGGTACTGGTACAGCTCCGGAGTCGCTGAGCCACAGGCAGCAATCTGGCTAGCTGCTGGTGTGGGCGTGGCAAGATGCTCTGCTCCGAGTGGCGTCTCCATACTCGCCTCCGTTGTCTCGTCGTCCCATCTCGACCTCTGCTTCTTGTGTGTCTCGTCATCCCATCTCGGCCTGTGCTTCTTGGGTGTCTCATCATCATCCCATCTCGACCTCTGCTTCTTCCCTGTCGGAGCATCGGGGGCATCGTCGTCGTCGTCCCAAGCTGAGCTAGCGGTGGTGGCCCCGGCGGCGGCGGTAGCATCCCACATGCCGCGTCGCTTCACCGGATGCTTCTCCGCCTTGATTTTAGCGATTTCACGCAGAACCTCTTCCTTGCGATGCTGCAACATGTTCTCGCGCATGGCGTCGGCGTAGGTCCGCACCGACGGGTCAGGCGGGGCCTCCCCCGCGGCGAAGGCGTCGTGGCGGTCCGGCGATAAGAAGCGGTGGAGGCGGCGGCGCCGATACTCGTCCTCGCGGTCGATGATGCGCCGTGACTTGCCGTTGGTGGCGTGGTCTTCGTGGTCGCTGGGGAGGGCGGCGTCGTAGCCCGTGTATGACGCGAGGCGAGGAGCCAGGGTGGGGCTGGTGGCGGATAGATCGTCCTCATCATCCCCGGATGCCGGGATGGAGGTGACGTAGCCGTCGAAGCGGTTGCCGGTGGCGCCGTAGAGGTCGGTGTCGAAGGCGCCCTCCAGCTTGCGGTGCTCGTCCTGCGCCCGTGCGAGCGCCAGGTCGATCCCGTCCATGGCGATCGGGAATCGGGAGAGGTGATTCATCAGGGTTCGGCGAGATTGAGGAGCACTCTTGTAGACTGCAGTTTCAGTTTGACGACCCGTGACCGTGAGATTTGGGAAGTAATATACGGTTGATTCGTTGCCGACATGCGACGGTGACTTTGACCATTGTGATCTCTAAAACGATCATCGGTTTTTCCCACTATATTTATCTTTACCCAAGTGCTAAAAAGTGCACGACGGCTGGTTTGCTCGTCCCAGCCCTCGATTTTCGTCCGTCCGATGGGGGTGATGAGCGCGCGACGACTCGATCATCCCGACAACGACGGAAACGGACAATGTAGGCCTCGCCCATTTCTCTTCCCCGTACACCTTCTATCTATCCTATGCTACCATCAGGCCCTCAATTTCCCTCAAAAAAAAAAAAATCAGGCCCTCAATCGCCTCCACCTGCGTCGTCGACGTCGTCGACGGATGGCTCCTCTACCCAACTCCGGCGCGGCCCCCTACCTCAGGCCCTCCTTCCCTCCTGCAGACCCCCAACTCTTGCGCGGCATGTCTGCCTGACGCCTCCCACCCACCCGCAGCTGATCCCCTTTCTTCCCCCCTCGATCTCCTCCGCCCCCTTGCCACCACATCAGCCTCACCGGCCAGCCCATCCTCCGGCGGAAGTCCATGATCCCCTCTGCTAGCCCCTCCATCGCCCCCCGTGCGTGAAGCCCTATCAGGAGGCACAACAGGAGGATGGGATTCGAAGCCCTAGCACATGGTGCGCAAGGCGAGGGCCGACCGGAGGGCGACGCGTGCACGCGGGCGTGACGCTCAGCGACGGAGAACGACACATGTGTAGGAGGTATGGTCCAACAAAATTTCTCCCAGCCCACTTGATTTGAGTTCCGTTTGATTCTCGTATGGTAGATTTAGTCATCTACTCCGTTTCTTCAGTTTCATTACAGGAACTCTGCATATGGTAGATTCATGGCGAGCTCTTTCTCTCTCTCTCTCTCTCTCTCTGGAGTGATTTGTGAGCAATTCACACTCACGAGCACATGAGGAAAACCATGATAATCATCTTGCTGTACTTGTGTAAATAGGGGCATTAGTGGTGATTGTAGGAGAAAAATAAAGGTAGGTTCAAAGTCTAAAGCAGAGCAAAATCGAGACAAATATGATGAATAAGACATCGCCGAACTTAAATTGAATTGCTTAGAAAGATATGTAAATCCAGGTCACTGGTTGTGTCCCTCTAGCCACCGCTATTTGCGTTGTTGGTCACTTCTCGCGTCCTGACTGGTCGGCTCTTGCGTTTGCGTTGTCCATTTCGCTCATCGTTGTCCGCCATTGCTCATGCTATCATTCTTTTTCCCGAACTCTACCGCCCGCGGCGTGGCTTCCTAGCGAGTGGAAATGGCAACCAGGCCAACGCGCGACCATTATTCTATGGTTATCACCAGCGCACTGTGATCTTCACGATCGAGTGCGTACATCTGTCTGTTTCCTGCTCAGCAAAATTTCCGTTTCCTCTTGTTAGTCATCTTCCACTTTACCACATAGCTAGCTTGTTGATTCAAGACCCAAAAATCCGTTTCCTCTTTGTTGTACGCAGTATGCTGCTGCCACACACAGCCATGCTAGACCTATGCAATGTAATGTTGATTGCATATCTTAGTCTATGCTTGCATATGTTTGGGTTGTTTTTCTATACAATACACACCAATTTAGTTTAGATTTCTGCTTTATCCTTCTCTTTAATTAAGTTGATTCACCGACATAACTAAGTTGCTTATAGAACGTATTAAGTTGATTAGACATATAAGTCTAAGTTGTGTACTGATCCTCTTTTAAGTTTTGGTTTTCTCACATATCCAAGAATGCAGTGGAGTTGCTCTATTTTATCCTCTCTTTTTCCCAATTAAGTTGCTTTGCTAATATTTTAAATTTACTTCTACCACTTAATTAGGTTGTTTCTACCACTTTCATGCTTCTCAATCGTTCTGTTGGGTTCAAGATTATATCATTGTCGATTTGTAGAACGTCGTTGTTTCTACGGGAGTGTAGGCTCGGTGCTATTTTTTTGGTTTACGCACATATACGCACCAAAATCTCATGCTTTTAGTGAGGGTTCGGAGATTAACGACTCAAGGTAGTTGGTTTATACGTATGCTCTAATTTCACAAATTATTTTGTATGTGCTAGCTAATTGAAAAGTATGGCCATCACTCTGTGCTGTAGTCTCCCTACAGTCCTACTTTTGTAGTGATGCAGCTTCCACTTGCCTGCAAAAAACTGCCGTTTTATTCTATTAAGTAGAGTAGTAGATTTCCTAGAGCTACTGCTCTAAGTAATGCCATGTACTTCTCTTCCTGTTGTAACTATGGTCAAGAATCTTATTCGACTGTCATGCTGTTTATGTTTACTAACTCCCTCCATGATAATTTATACTCAGCCTCTGCTATGTCCAGCACATGCCATTCCCGACATCTCAAATCGTAACATCTGCGAAGGACACCTTATACACATCTTTAAATCCATCTTTGGTACTTTCAGATCAATAACCACTTAATTTGTGGACACTGATCTACTAACAGTAGTTCTGACTTGGTTTTATTTGTTAAATTGTCCTGCCAAGATAGTTAAGTTACTTGTGCCGTTTAATTAAGCTGATTAGAGATTTTAGTCTAAGTTGTATTTAATTTTACTCTCTCGTATTTTTCAAGTACCTTTTTTCATGATATAGGTTTGTGCTTAAAACACCACAACTACGGCTGAAACAACACAAGCAAGAAGCCCAACAAATAAAGATATTTCAGACGCAACTCATGTTGAAACTGCAACACTCATCTCAAGATCTTCCTTCTGGTCATTCTATCGTAAGTTGTTTATCCCATTTAACCAAGTTGCTTTGATCAACAGGCTTAAGTTGTTTTCACCACTGAACTAAGTTGTGTTTTATCACCTAACCAAGTTGTTTTACAAGCAATGTCTTAAGTTTGCAGTGATTTAGTTAAGTTGTTTCTATCGACATGCTTAAGTTGTTCCCACCATTTAACCAAGTTGTGTTTTATCATCTAATCAAGATGTTTTAAATCAATGTCCCAAGTTTGCATAGTGATTTAATGAAGTTGCTTCTATGAACATGCTTAAGTTGTTTTCACCATTGAACTAAGTTGTGTCTTATCATCTAACCAAGTTGTTTTACAAACAATGTCCTAACTTTGCATACTGATTTAATTAAGTTGCTTCTATCTCCATGCTTAAGTTATTTCCACCATCGAACTAAATTGTGTTTTATCAACTAACCAAGTTGCTTTACAAGCTATGTCCTAAGTTAGTTACTTCTATCACCATGCTTAAGTTGTTATCACCATCGAACTAAGTTGTGTTTTATCATCTACCAAAGTTGTTTTATAAGCAATGTCCTAAGTTTGCATAGTGATTTAATTAAATTGCTTCTACCAACATGCTTAAGCTGTTTCCAGCATCTAACTAAGTTGTTATCATCATCTAACCAAGTTGTTTTACAAGCGATGTTCTGAGTTTGCACAGTGATTTAACTAAGTTGTTTTTATCACCTAACCAAGTTGTTATACAAGCAATCTTCGCGTGGATGGATGATTGTTGAAGCGAACCAACTCGCCGCTACCCTCACATGCTTTATGAGACATGGTTAAGTACGCGATGTTCTGAGTATTGCAACCTTTGTTGAAGCCATGTTATGAGTATTGCCCATGTTTATATCGTTGTGTGAAGTTCTGAGTTTAATTTTTGTGTGAAGTTCTCTCATTCAATGTCTATTTTGCTCTGTTTTTCGCAGCTTTGCTCTGTGGCGACGGTGCCGGAGGGTGCCTCTTCCGCGATTATCGTTGGTGGATGTAGCAAAGTGTCAGTCTTTTGGGATATCGCCTCAACCGAAGCTAGTCATTTTTTGCCCATGTTTATATCGTTGTAGAACAATAAGAGATGATTTCTACAACAAGAGATGATAGTTGATGGCCGGAGCTGGTCTTTTCTGCCCCTGTTTTTTGTGGTAGTAGAACAAGAAGAGAAGAAACTGCATGTAATCAGTCAGATGGAAATGGGATTATGTGCCGTGTATTTTGGATGGTTTTCTAGAATAAGGGATGGAAGATATACATGCCTAGTAGAATTCTTGATGAACGACGTCGTGTGTTCACGGATGGCAGACAACATAGGAGTATTTGATTTACGTGGCTGTCAATTTCTGTATACAACAAGCGCGGGCAAAACATTCTGTTTTGGGGCAGGGCTGGTGATGTCTACGTTCCCCCTCCTTTCCTGTAGACAGTGTTGGGCCTCCAAGAGCAGAGGTTTGTAGAACAGCAGCAAGTTTTCCCTTAAGTGGATCACCCAAGGTTTATCGAACTCAGGGAGGAAGAGGTCAAAGATATCCCTCTCATGCAACCCCGCAACCACAAAGCAAGAAGTCTCTTGTGTCCCCAACACACCTAATAGGTGCACTAGTTCGGCGAAGAGATAGTGAAATACAGGTGGTATGAATAAATAGTAGCAAGTAGCAACGGTGCCGTAAAATAGCTTGCTGGCGTGTAGTTGATGGTGGTAGTATTGCAGACAGTAGTAACACAAGAAAACAAGAAACAAGCAGACGATAGCGATATTTAGGAACAAGGCCTAGGGATTTGACTTTCACTAGTGGACACTCTCAACATTGATCACATAACAGAATAGATAAATGCATACTCTACACTTTTGTTGGATGATGAACACATTGCGTAGGATTACACGAACCCTCAATGCCGGAGTTAACAAGCTCCACAATAATGCTCATGTTTAAGTAACCTTATAGTGTAAGATAGATCAATAGACTAAACCAAGTACTAACATAGCATGCACACCGTCACCTTCATGCATATGTAGGAGGAATAGATCACATCAATATTATCATAGCAATAGTTAACTTCGCAATCTACAAGAGATCATGATCATAGCATAAACCAAGTACTAACACGGTGCACACACTCGTCACCTTTACACACGTGCAGGAGGAATAGAACTACTTTAATAACATTGCTAGAGTAGCACATAGATAGTAGTGACACAAAACTCATATGAATCTCAATCATGTAAAGCAGCTCATGAGATCATTGTATTGAAGTACATAGTAGAGAGATTAACCACATAGCTACCGGTACAGCCCCGAGCCTCGATGGAGAACTACTCCTCCTCATGGGAGCAGCAGCAGGTGATGAAGATGGCGGTGGAGATGGCAGCGGTGTCGATGGAGAAGCCTTCCGGGGCACTTCCCCGCTCCGGCAGCGTGCCGGAACAGAGACTCCTGTCCCCCGCATCTTGGCGTCGCGATGGCGGCGGCTCGGGAAGGTTTCGTGGTTTTCGTCGAACGCATCGTGGTTTTCGATCCAGGGGCTTTATATAGGCGAAGAGGCGGCGCAGAGGGTTGAAGGGGCGACGACACCATAGGGCGGCGCGGCCGGGGCCCGGGCCGCGCCGGCCTAGGGTCCGGGGGCCCGGTGCCCCCCTATGGTCCTTCCCGGGTGTTCCGGATGCTTCCGGTGAAAATAGGAACTTTGGCGTTGATTTCGTCCGATTCCGAGAATATTTCGTTACTAGGATTTCGAAACCAAAAACAGCAGAAAACGAGAACCGGCACTTCGGCATCTTGTTAATAGGTTAGTTCCGGAAAATGCACGAATATGACATAAAGTTTGCATAAAACATGTAGATAACATCAATAATGTGGCATGGAACATAAGAAATTATCGATACGTCGGAGACGTATCAGCATCCCCAAGCTTAGTTCTGCTCGTCCCGAGCAGGTAAAACGATAACAAAGATAATTTCTGGAGTGACATGCCATCATAAACTTGATCATACTATTTGTAAAGCATATGTAATGAATGCAGCAATCCAAGACAATGGTAATGACATGAGTAAACAACTGAATCATAAAGCAAAGACTTTTCATGAATAGCACTTCAAGACAAGCATCAATAAGTCTTGCATAAGAGTTAACTCATAAAGCAATAATTCAAAGTAAAGGTATTGAAGCAACATAAAGGAAGATGAAATTTCAGCGGTTGCTTTCAACTTATAACATGTATATCTCATGGATATTGTCAACATAGAGTAATATAACAAGTGCAATATGCAAGTATGTAGGAATCAATGCACAGCTCACACAAGTGTTTGCTTCTTGAGGTGGAGAGAAATAGGTGAACTGACTCAACATTGAAAGTAAAAGAATGGTCCTCATAGAGGAAAAGCATCGATTGCTATATTTGTGCTAGAGCTTTGATTTTGAAAACATGAAACAATTTTGTCAACGGTAGTAATAAAGCATATGCATCATGTAAATTATATCTTATAAGTTGCAAGCCTCATGCATAGTGTACCAATAGTGCCCGCACCTTGTCCTAATTAGCTTGGACTACCTGGATTATCACCGCAATACATATGCTTTAACCAAGTTTCACAAAGGGGTACCTCTATGCCGCCTCGTACAAAGGTCTAAGGAGAAAGCTCGCATTTGGATTTCTCGCTTTTGATTATTCTCAACTTAGACATCCATACCGGGACAACATAGACAACGGATAATGGACTCCTCTTTTAATGCTTTAAGCATTTGACAACAATTAATTCTTTTCTCATTAGAGACTTGAGGATGTTTGTCCAAAACTGAAACTTCCACCATGGATCATGGCTTTAGTTAGCGGCCCAATGTTCTTCTCTCACAATATGCATGCTCAAACCATTCAACTCAGTGTAGATCGCCCTTACTTCATACAAGACGAACATGCATAGCAACTCACATGAAATTCAACAATGAGTTGATGGCGTTCCCCAGTAAACATGGTTATCGCACAACAAGCAACTTAATAAGAGATAAAGTGCATAATTACATATTCAATACCACAATAGTTTTTAAGCTATTTGTCCCATGAGCTATATATTGCAAAGGTGAATGATGGAATTTTAAAGGTAGCACTCAAGCAATTTACTTTGGAATGGCGGGAAAATACCATGTAGTATAGGTAGATATGGTGGACACAAATGGCATAGTGGTTGGCTCAAGTATTTTGGATGCATGAGAAGTATTCCCTCTCGATACAAGGTTTAGGCTAGCAAGGCTTATTTGAAACAAACACAAGGATGAACCGGTGCAGCAAAACTCACATAAAAGACATATTGAAAACATTATAAGACTCTACACCGTCTTCCTTGTTGTTCAAAACTCAATACTAGAAATTATCTAGACTTTAGAGAGACCAATTATGCAAACCAAATTTTAGCATGCTCTATGTATTCTTCACTAATAGGTGCAAAGTATATGATGCAAGAGCTTAAACATGAGCACAACAATTGCCAAGTATCACATTACCCAAGACATTATAGCAATTACTACATGTATCATTTTCCAATTCCAACCATATAACAATTTAACGAAGAGGAAACTTCGCCATGAATATTATGAGCTAAGAACACATGTGTTCATATGAACCAGCGGAGCGTGTCTCTCTCCCACACAAGCATGATGTAATCCAATTTATTCAAACACAAACAAAAATAGAAACAAACAAACAGACGCTCCAAGTAAAGTACATAAGATGTGACCGAATAAAAATATAGTTTCAAGAGAAGGAACCCGATAATTTATCGATGAAGAAGGGGATGCCTTGGGCATCCCCAAGCTTAGACGCTTGAGTCTTCTTGATATATGCAGGGATGAACCACCGGGGCATCCCCAAGCTTAGAGCTTTTCACTCTTCTTGATCGTAGTATATCATCCTCCTCTCTTGACCCTTGAAAACTTCCTCCACACCAAACTCGAAACAACTCATTAGAGGGTTAGTGGACAATAAAAATTAACATGTTCAGAGGTGACACAATCATTCTTAACACTTCTGGACATTGCATAAAGCTACTGGACATTAATGGATCAAAGAAATTCATCCAACATAGCAAAAGAGGCAATGCGAAATAAAAGGCAGAATCTGTCAAAAACAGAACAGTCCATAAAGATGGATTTTATTAGGCCACCAGACTTGCTCAAATGAAAATTCTCAAATTGAATGAAAGTTGCGTACATATCTGAGGATCACTCACGTAAATTGGCATAATTTTCTGAGTTACCTACAGAGAATTAGACCCAGATTCGTGACAGCAAAGAAATCTGTTTCTGCGCAGTAATCCAAATCTAGTACTTACTTTACTATCAAAGACTTTACTTGGCACAACAAAACACAAAACTAAGATAAGGAGAGGTTGCTACAGTAGTAAACAACTTCCAAGACACAAAATAAAAACAAAGTACTGTAGCAAAATAACACATGGGTTATCTCCCAAGAAGTTCTTTCTTTTATAGCCATTAAGATGGGCTCAGCAGTTTTAATGATGCACTCGCAAGAAATAGTAGTTGAAGCAAAAGAGAGCATCAAGAAGCAAATCCAAAACACATTTAAGTCTAACATGCTTCCTATGAAAAGGAATCTTGTAAATAAACAAGTTCATGAAGAGCAAAGTAACAAGCATAGGAAGATAAAACAAGTGTAGCTTCAAAAATTTCAGCACATAGAGAGGCATTTTAGTAACATGAAAATTTCTACAACCATATTTTCCTCTCTCATAATAACTTTCAGTAATGTCATGAGCAAACTCAACAATATAGCTATCACATAAAGCATTCTTATCATGAGTCTCATGCATAAAATTATTACTACTCCCAACATAAGCATAGTCAATTTTATTAGTTGTAGTGGGAGCAAATTCAACAAAGTAGCTATCATTATTATTCTCATCAAGTGTTGGAGGCATAGTATAATCACAACAAAATTTACTCTCCATAGTAGGTGGCAACAAAAGACCACTATCATTATAATCATCATATATGGGAGGCAAAGTATCATCAAAGAAAATTTTCTCCTCAATGCTTGGGGGACTAAAAAGATCATGAAAACCAGCTTCCCCAAGCTTAGAACTTTCTATATTATTATCAACAATGGTGTTCAAAGCGTTCATACTAATATTACTACCAGACATGCAAATAAGATTCCATAGGTTTTTTAATTTTCGCATCAAACAATCCATGTTTTAAATCGGGAAATAGAAATAGAAGCTCACTCTTGTCCATTATGCCAAACTAGTGTAAACAAGAAACAAAAAGATGCAATTGCAGGATCTAAAGGAAATAGCTTCGAGCACAAACACAATGGCGCCGTGAAAAGTACTTTACCCGGAACCGGAGTATGAGTGCCTTTTACCTTTCCTCCCCGGCAACGGCGCCGTGAAAATAGCTTGATGTCTACGTTCCCCCTCCTTTCCTGTAGACGGTGTTGGGCCTCCAAGAGCAGAGGTTTGTAGAACAGCGAGCAAGTTTTCCCTTAAGTGGATCACCCAAGGTTTATCGAACTCGGGGAGGAAGAGGTCAAAGATATCCCTCTCATGCAACCCCGCAACCACAAAGCAAGAAGTCTCTTGTGTCCCCAACACACCTAATAGGTGCACTAGTTCGGCGAAGAGATAGTGAAATACAGGTGGTATGAATAAATAGTAGCAAGTAGCAACGGTGCCGTGAAAATAGCTTGTCAGGCGTGTAGTTGATGGTGGTAGTATTGCAGACAGTAGTAACACAAGTAAAACAATGAAACAAGCAGCGATAGCGATATTTAGGAACAAGGCCTAGGGATTTGACTTTCACTAGTGGACACTCTCAACATTGATCACATAACAGAATAGATAAATGCATACTCTACACTTTTGTTGGATGATGAACACATTGCGTAGGATTACACGAACCCTCAACGCCGGAGTTAACAAGCTCCACAATAATGCTCATGTTTAAGTAACCTTATAGTGTAAGATAGATCAATAGACTAAACCAAGTACTAACATAGCATGCACACTGTCACCTTCATGCATATGTAGGAGGAATAGATCACATCAATATTATCATAGCAATAGTTAACTTCGCAATCTACAAGAGATCATGATCATAGCATAAACCAAGTACTAACACGGTGCACACACTCGTCACCTTTACACACGTGCGGGAGGAATAGAACTACTTTAATAACATTGCTAGAGTAGCACATAGATAGTAGTGATACAAAACTCATATGAATCTCAATCATGTAAAGCAGCTCATGAGATCATTGTATTGAAGTACATAGTAGAGAGATTAACCACATAGCTACCGGTACAGCCCCGAGCCTCGATGGAGAACTACTCCCTCCTCATGGGAGCAACGAGCGGTGATGAAGATGGCGGTGGAGATGGCAGCGGTGTCGATGGAGAAGCCTTCCGGGGCACTTCCCCGCTCCGGCGGCGTGCCGGAACAGAGACTCCTGTCCCCCAGATCTTGGCGTCGCGATGGCGGCGGCTCTGGAAGGTTTCTGTGGTTTTCGTCGAACGCATCAGGGTTTTCGATCCAGGGGCTTTATATAGGCGAAGAGGCGGCGCAGGAGGGTTGAAGGGGCGACGACACCATAGGGCGGCGCGGCCAGGGCCTGGGCCGCGCCGGCCTAGGGTCTGGGGGCCCAGTGCCCCCCTCCGGTCCTTCCCGGTGTTCCGGATGCTTCCGGTGAAAATAGGAACTTTGGCGTTGATTTCGTCCGATTCCGAGAATATTTCGTTACTAGGATTTCTGAAACCAAAAACAGCAGAAAACAGGAACTGGCACTTCGGCATCTTGTTAATAGGTTAGTTCCAGAAAATGCACGAATATAACATAAAGTGTGCATAAAACATGTAGATAACATCAATAATGTGGCATGGAACATAAGAAATTATCGATACGTCGGAGACGTATCAACTGGTTTGGACAAAGAGCGGGGCAAAACATTCCATTTTGGGGCGGAGGCTGGTTCGGACAAACCAGCCTCCGAGTGCTCGCTAGACGCGTCCTTATCTTTATCTTTACTAGTCAACCTTACTATTATATTAAAGTTGGTGATGGTTTGCACTTTGACAATCAAACATTGGAGCAATCTCAGCCCTACATCGCCCAAAAGAATCATCTCACTCCGTTCAGAAAACATAGAAACTCATATATTGTGTATCAATCAAATCGCCACAATCAAGAAAATAGATACGAATATCACGCATCAACCAAGGAAACAATCACATATCATTCAAAAAATGGAAACTTATTTATTGTGTATCAATCTAATCGCCACAATCAAGGAAAGAAACATAAACATCCAGCGAAACCAAAGATAATAGACATGTCCCGCTAATTTGCAAAAGGAAAGCTAGCACACCTCGGAGACCCCGTCCTCTCCCGCGTCCTCATCCTCCCCATCCCCCGTGTCTCTCTGTACATACGAACAACTCCACCTCTAGCTCGACTCCAGCGGCAGTCCGTCAGCCGCCCTTGCCACCGCCCCACCTTGATGGGGCATACGATCTCGATCTTGCCCCGCTTACCTCCCTTCTACGCCCAACCACCGTGATCCTCGATGAACCGTGACACACAAAAATAAGCAACAACATCACAAGAGTCGGAGTAGTACCTGGTGGCGCCGCACGAGCAACGCCAGCTCCCCGCGTGACAAGATCCTCCTCCCCATCTGCTGGAATGGTCAGTCCCATAAATAACATTGAGTTGATGGACGGAGTTGCTCTGACCTTCTTTTGTTTTCCGACGCTTCGGTACTATTTGCATTTCCGGACATGCTGGAAGTAGACAACGGAGGGACGAGCAACGACAAGTACTTCTTGCACTTCATGTGGGCAATCTCAAAGTTCAGTGACGGTCGTGATTGTTTTGCCCTTTGTGTATATGTTGATATACTGACAACGATGTATGCATGTAGTTGCCAACCAGGTTGTGATCGCTGCCACCCAAGGTGATATCTGAAGCTTGCCTAAAGTTATAAATTCTTCTGAATTATTAATTGTCTTTCGAATTAGATAGTATGCAGCTCCTAACACAATCTACTCTCATGTACTGCAAATTCATCATGAAAAGAATGACTGGCACAAAATCTTTGGCTTTTATTCTTAGGGTTGGAATGATGGCAGTGTAAGTTGATGATTATTACATCCACTCATGGCCAGGTAGATGCCATTCTCAGTAATTGAAACATTAATTACATGATGCTGGTCGAGTATGTGTCTCTAGCCTTCAGTGTATTGTAAGTGCAGTATCTAATCTTGCCATTGTTCCAATACCATTATGTACTTTCTATCCTGGAGCATGACATACATTTCATCTATAACACTTTAAGCACAATATTATTTGCTTGGATGCAGGTCATATATATGTTCCATAGATATGCTATCATAATGTTTATGAGCTACTATTTTAGTGATTCAAATGTATCATATTTTGTGGGTGCTACTGCGCCATGGCTGAAGTTTCTTGAGTGATTTATAAGTAAGCAATTTTTTAGGCTTTAATTTGGTTTCTTATGACATTTCTCAGGTGCATTACTATGCATTTATTTACCTTTGTATTGAACTGGAAAGAGTAACATTATACACTTAATTTTTAGGCTGAGTGCTTTTTTATTTTGTCATCATTAGCAGAAATACATTATGTTCTCTTCCATGGTGCAAGTTATAAATTTATTCTGAATTAAGACACTTCACCCGCATCTAGGAAGTATCCTTCTCTCGAGTGGCAATATGTAAATCATCTTGATAAAGAGGGTCCCTTTTGGCTTTACAAAAAGGAAATTCTTTTCAAAATATGTTTGTGCGATATGTGCATATTATACGAAGGGCTCTTTACAAAAGCTCATGTACAACACGGACTACAATAGGCTGGTATGATGCCCCCAATGTAGATAAAGCCCGGTGCTTTTTGTTTCCTTTTACATATCTTAAACAATACATGCAAATTTAGAAATTAGAGCAGTAATATATGGGGCTTAATCGAACGGGCTTTCATTTTCGGTGAGTGATAGCAAGATCCATATCTTTGTGTGGTAGACTTGCAAAGGGTGATGCATACAATCGCCAATATAATCCTTTTGTCTTCTTGGTAAGAAATTTGCTCGATATATATAATCCTTTTACCTTGTCATAATAAAAATCTTAGTGACATCCATAATTAAAATCTCTCCGATCAATTAACCTCCAATGACAAAATAAAGTGCAGATCTCAATAGCTTTTAGTTCAGTATGGCCGTTGATTTCATCATAGGTGGATATAAGCAAAGGAGAAAATTTAGTTAACATCTCTTAAATTAATAAATGCCTTTCTTTAGAATACACCACTATAGGTCTTTAAATCTGCTCTGTTATAATTTTTTTGTGAAGTATTGCTCCACACAAGATTCGACATCCAAGGGGATGGTGTAGCAGAATAATATCAGGTGCATTTTCAACGTTTTTTGTGCTCAAAACTTCTGATGGAATTTTCTTCTCTATTGATTATCATGTCATAAATTCTGTAAGTGGAACTTTTCTGATGGTTGTGTAGCTTTTTAAACTATACTATAGGTTCAGTAGACATATTTGATGGATCACCACTTGCTAAAGTGATACTTGTCTTGTGTCAAAACATTTATTAGTTCAAATAGGGAAATCCCCACAATCGGCCCCTCCCCAAAAGACATTTTACTTGTTGATGTTTTGGATTTGCTTGTTGATGTGTTTGATTATGATCATCATTGAACAAACCGCATATCAAAAGGCAAGATGGATATTTGATCGGATTACATGCACATTGAATTGTTCAAAAAGGTGATATATTTTATGGTTAATTTCCTTTAACATATACTCTACATTGGTTCTGAAAAGGAGAGTAAGCAAATTTCTTGTGCTGGTGCACGCCGCTTCCTACAATCAAGGTGACACTCATTCGTTGGGATGATAGTGGGGTCCTCAAGAAGTTATCCTTGTTTTTTATCCATCTTAAGCTGTAAGGGGAGAGATGGTAACAGGGCGAAGCGGAGCCATGTAACGGCCCAGGGTAGTACCCCTACTAGATTTGTTTGTTCGTTTTCCTCTATGCATCATCATATTGCATTCATGCATCTTGTCACCATGGCTTTGATAAATTGCATATTCTGTGGACTTTGTTGTTCTTCCTTTCTCTCTCAAAATTGGTTTGACCTATTTAGGGTTTACCAATTATTTTGAATACTAAATATTTTGTTTTCCATTAAGTCCCTATGCCTCGCTCCCTCTCTTTTATTCTTCCTTTACCTTCTCAGGCAGCCATAGCTTGGTTTAAATACTTGAGCCTCTTTGTTATTCAAAATATAGTTTACAACTTCAAAATTATGCTTTCCTCAAATTTCAGAAAAGATTTAAAAATGAGAGAGAAATAAAAACAGAAATTCAAAGGGAAAATATTTTTCTAAAACCCCTAACCCTTCTTGGGCTCTCTCCTCCCTCTGGCCCATCCCTCCTTCTTCCCACCGCTGGCCCGATCACATCTTCCGGCCCAAGCCACCTCCCCTCTCTTCTCTTGGCCCGTACCCCTTCAAGCCATCTGTTCTTCCTCATCTTCCTGTACGGAAGCTCATCCAAGCACTGGCATGTCGCTGTCCAAGCGATGGGACGGCCACCAGAGCTCCCCTTCCTCTATAAGTTCTCCTCCTGCAACCCTAGGTCGTGGCCATAGCCTCCCTTCCCCCGCGCCGCCACTCTCTCCTCCCTTCCCCAAGTTTTCTCTTTTCTCTGTAAGTAAACGAAGGGGAAAAACCTCACAGACACCATCCTCCTCACCATGGCGCCGCTGCTCCCGGCCGCCCCTCGCCGAGCTGAGGCCATCTCTAGAACCGCCTTGACGTCCTCTATCTCCTCCCCAAAGGAATTGAGTTAGAGCGCCTTGAATCGTCGTCACGGTCACCGTTTCTCCGCCACGACCGTCGTACTCCGGCGAACTTTCCGACGCCATCCGACCTTCCCCGGCCTCCTCATCTACACCATGAGCTTCAGCGTGAGAAGACGCATCTCCTCGACCCTTTTCCACTCCTTATCTCTCCTTGGTTCGTTTTCTCCGTCGGTGACACCGCCGTTTTCCCCGCAGGTCCTCGTCGACGGCCACACTCCGGTGGTCCTCTGGTGCCGGGTCAGCGACCTTCTGGTTCCCCATGAAGTTCTGCATCTAGCGCACCCATCCGCTCGTCCCAGTTCGCCCTGAATCGGCCAGTCTGTGCTGGACCAGATCCTCTCCGCCATGATTCTTTTCTGTCCAAGGTCTCCGTCTCGTTTTGCTTCAAAAGGTTGCGTGACATGAACCTTACACGATCAGACATGCAGCATAGTGGTTTGTCCCTTGATCCTCATCCAGCAGATCATGTGGTCAAATCCCAGTAACATCACTTTTAATCCTCTCTTTTTGTTCTCTGATTGTTGAATCAGATCTGGCGCCCCAATGGGCCTTGGCCCAGTTCGTCCCGGCATAGCCCGTCGCTCCGTGCACGCAGTAGCCCCAGATCCACCCTCTCGCCCGGCGCGGTAGGTAGCAGCCCGTTGCACCCCTTCAGCCCAGTTCGCCCCTGCATGTTTTTTTTCCTTTTCTGAAAATTCCAGAAAATGTTTGAATCTTGCAAAATTTATATCTTTTAAACCGTTTGTCGGAATGCAAAGTATTTTATATGAAAATTGATCAGAAAAATGTGCTGAACATGAATATGTCATCCATGCTTGCTGTTGCACCATACATCATAAAATTTCGTGGTTGTTTGCATTATCATCTAATATGTAACATATGGAATATGTGGGATACTATATAAATATTGTCCCGGTTCTATTTAACTTTGAAGTAGCTCACCCCTGCCATGTTTGCTATGCTAATCCACCCTTAATATTGGCGGTAGGAAATGCAACTCTAACATAATTTGTTTGTCCGGGGTTTCGACTCCGATTAATATGGATAATTGCACTGCACCATATTTGCCATGCCATGCATACCATCTCGAACATGCTGGATCTTCTTTATCCGTAGTAGTAAGACTTGCATGCGTTGTTTGTCTAGCATTTGCTTCTTCCCGGATAGGATCACGAAGTGGTGATGTGAGATACGACGAGTTCTCCAACAAGTTCTTCTGCAGCTTTTCACAGGCGAGCCCTCTCTCTTCACCTATTTTACTCTCTCCCTCGCACTGCTATCCTTATGTTGCGATTCTTTATCGAGTCACGTGTCCTATCCACTTGTTTACCATAATAATCCTATATGTATCATTCCTTACCCTTAGCCGTTGATTGATGTTTGAGCCTTGCGAGTCGTAGGCGTGTTTAGGCTCTGTTGTTTATCTCGATCTGTTATCGGGATATGTTGGGTTCTTGGGAGGTTATCACATGCTATATCAGTTATTGGAGATACACATGCTCTATTTAATTGTTAACAACTAAAATTGTAAGCAGAGGCATCTGTGAGCCCCTTTGCGAAAGCATCGGAACTTTGACTCGCTAATGTCCCCTAGGACCCGAGTTCTTGTTACCTGTTCCGAGATTGAGCGCTCTACCCATGCGTGGGGATTCACTGGAACCCACCTCACCAATTACCTTTTCTCGAGTTAGTTGAAAAGGGGGCCACAACCTTGGTTTTATTTGGCGCATGCATGTTTATTACTGTTGCCTTCGGGTGTTTACTTCCTGTTGCCTTCGGGTGGTTTATTTCTGTACTTGCATCGCATAATTGCTAGACGACTTATCTAGTGCTTGGCCGTTAGTGCCCGCCTAGACGCCTACGCAACCTGCGGGTCCGTCTCGAGTACGGCCGAACTTCGTCACGGGTAGCTTAGTTGGGTGGCCCCCTAGACTTTCTTGTTGAACTGGGAACGGTCTTGTTGTGAGACATCCACCTGTCGTAAGTGGGTCGAGCATGCGTATGGTTACATTTGGGCAACCCCTGCAGGGTGTACATCTTATCGATAAGCCGTGTCCGCGGTTATGGACGACTTGGAATTGTATAGCTTGATCATAGAACAACTTACACCTTATATTTGTTGTTAATAATCTGATAATAACTTGCGTAGTAATATAGCACTACTACAACCGATACCTAATAAAACTTGTCCACCGTTGAGTGCCTTTTACATTGCCTCTTCGCAATTGTTGAAGGGGATATGTGTATTTGGCTGGGTTATGTTTGTGTAGTATTTATCTCGTTACCTTGTGCGCTCTCTTATCTTCTCCGAGTAGACGGATGTTGTAGCGTGTCTCTATTGGTTATAGTTTTGCTGCCGCTAAACCTACCATATAGCCCCGGGCGATATATATTTATACTCGCTCGGCGAGCATAGCCATTTCCGGTCTCGCTAAGTACGTGCCGGAGTTCGTTCCTTGGTACTTACTCTCGCCTTTTCCCTTTCTCTTTTGCTTCCTCCCTTTTGCTCGGCAACCGATGGCCCGACTTTGACGAGTATGAGATGGCGACGTTAGCAAGGTTACCCTTCCGGCTTGGCCCGGGCGGGGTTATGGACGCCATCGGTTATCTTCGGGACTCTTAGTCCAATTTGTATCTTGTCCGTACTCGGACGTATTCGATCTTCCGTATGATTTGGATCTTTGTATTGTATATTTGTATCTTGACTCGTTGGAGTCATTGTTGTAATATATGTATCTTGTGGGCTCTATTGTAATCCTGTTGTAATGTTACCGCTCGTGTTAATTCCTCTGGCATCACGTGTGTGATTCGTCGCGCACGTCGTGTCGGAGGGCGTCTCTGAATCGATATCGTGCGGATTTCGGCGGGTTCGCTGGGATCCTCATGGTACCGGTTCCGGGGCGTCACAAGCTAGAGGAGCGTTCGGTTGCAAAAGTTTCCGCGCTCAACCTCGCCGCGCCGACCACCGCGCTCGAGTTCGCCGGTGCCAGGAAGGAGGAGAACATCGACGCGCTCCACCTCGACGCCGCGAGGAAGGATGCGCTCGGCCTCGCCCCGCCGACCACCGCGCTTGACATCGCCGCCTCGGGGAAGGAGGAGGGCGTCGATGCGCTCGACCTCGCCGGCGCGAGGAAGGAGTACATCGATGCACTCAACCTCGCCACGTTCGATGTCACTGACGGGAAGAAGGTGACAACCTCGCGGCGCTCGCCGCCTTCCCCGACATCGTCACGCCGCCGCTCCCTGACCTCGCCTCGAACATGGTGGAGGACGCCGCGCAAGGGGGCGAGGGCCAACTGGCCGTTTCCATGTTTGATGTTGACCCGGGCTCCATCCTCGCCCGCTTCCTCCCCGTCGACCACTCCGAGAAGGGCGTGATCAAGTACCTGCCTGCCAACTCCTCGCGCCTGGAGATCCACCAGGCCGCCGGATGTCTTCTATTCGGGCATATTGAAGCCCGCCGCTGTGCCCGTGACGCGGCGGACAAGGAAGAAGCCCGCCGCGCTCGCATCGCACGCCGAGAGGCCGAGCGGCGGCCATCGAAGGCCATCTGGAGGCGCCCAGCGGCCGAGCGCAGCAGTCCCACCTCCGCTGCCTCCCTCGCAGCAGTCCCACCAGGCACCTCCGCTGCCTCGCCCGCCGCAGCCAAGGCCATTGCGCCGGTTACCTGCGGTTTCACAGCTCCGGATGGCCAGTTTGTCACGCGGGAGTGGACGCCTTGCGCACGTGACCTTGCCATGGATGGATTTCTTGGATTCCTTGGTCCAAGTTCCTCCTCACAGATGCCGCCAACTCCTGCACCAGTTTGTTCCTCCTCCTCCTCCTCCTCCTCCTCCTCCTCCTCAGACGAGGATGACTACGACGAGCTTTACTAGTTGGTTCTTGCTTGGTTCCATTGCTCAGATAGTCGTCATGTGTTGATATTCCTTATAACTGCCGCGTTCCTTAGTTCCATTGCTCAGATAATTGTGATGTGTTGATATTCCTTATAATTGTGGTGTTCCTGTTCTATCAAATTTGTTGGATGCAAGCAAGTTAAACATGCAGTAGAACATTTGCACAATGCTGATTGTTTTCTTTTATATAATGATGATAATAACAATGCCCAATTGTATTTGATTTGGACCATTTTTTGGGGGAGTTGGGTACTTGGGCATGGTTTCTTCGTTGTGGTTCAAGATGAATCTTCTATCTACCATCTGCATCTCAAAATTGTGCCCGAATTGCTGCATTATGCAGTAGCTGATTTGGCAGGATCTTGACGCCAAGAAGTTTTATTGTTCCTGTGCAAATTTCTGTACAATCTGTGACTTAACTGCCCTACTCAGATTTGGGTGGCAAATGCTCCTATGAGCCAAACTGAATATCCCCACAATATTCTGTTTCTTTAAGAAAGTGTTACAACAATATTCTAACAACTGCTATTGTCACGCAAAACCGCATTTAAGTTCAGAATACAACTGTTGAAACAATACTTCTGAAAATTATCTGCGGTGAGGACGAGACCCTGTTGTCTCTAAGTTGTTTGACTATGGTTTCTTGCTCATCTTTGCCCCTTGGAAACATGCCTCCTACTCGAGGAGGTACTGCAGCCATTTTGTCACAATCCTTGCATCGTCTTAATTCTTTGAAGAGAACTGTCTCCAAATTTGGTGCGTGATCCATCACAGCACGTACAAATGACATATAATGGCCCACCAGGGTACTAAAGTTTGCAACCTGGAGCTCTCTCAATTGCCACTTACTGCAGCTTGTGAAATAAGGCATCTTCCACGAAGGTTGCACTCTTTGAGCACCAACGCTTAACCAATATGGTTTGACACATGAATGTTCAAACATCTGTATTCAAGAGCAAAGACAGAATTATGTAAGAGACACTATTCTAAATTTTGTCATTAGATGACCAGAAAATGCTTATATCTGTTCAACTACCACAATCGAGAAAGGAATGAGTAAAAGTACCTCGATATCAAATATCTCAACAGTTGGAGCAGCTTCAAGGAGATTCATTGTAAATAACAGGTCAAATTCAACATATATGCCATGAATAGATAGCTTCCTTAGTTTTTTGAATGCATAGCGGAGTTGCTCTCTTTCTGGCTGAATCCAAAGCTAAGAAAAAAAAATGCAACGCTGTGTTAACTTTAGTCCTTTCCAAAAAGACAAGCTTATTCATTTGCTATTAATAATATTAACGAACACTATCTAGCAATAATAAGTAAAAGAAAATATCTTGGAACACAACATGAAACAGAAAAACCTAATCTTGTGCAAGTATAAAATCCCTAGTTATGAAATTAGAAGCACATCTTACAAATAGGTACTGAGATATGAAATTACCTTTTCTCCTTGGAAGTTTAAATTGAGAGTATGTATGCTGGTGGCACCATTTAGAAGCTGGCTTAAACTAAACTCCGGTTGTTCGAGTTTTGCATCAGATAGGAGGAATAATTCCTTAAGGGATGGGACAGAACCAAAACGCAGGGGGGGCTCATAATGCACCCACATGTCCAAACGGAGCTGCTCTAGTTTAGGCAGGCAGAGCAAGTCAAGCCTCTTCAAGCAAGAATAGTAGATTTCGAGAACTCTCAGACTCGAATTTGGTGCATTTATCTGCCACACGGAACAGTTCCCGGCATCACAATGATCCAGACTAAGGTGCTGCAGCTGCTTGCAACAATCAAATAAGATGTGATGAATGTCCCCCTCAGCAAAATGCAGGTTATAAAGCTGGAGCCTCGTGAGGCAAGGAAGCATGTTAGGATAGGTACCGAAAAAACTGTTCACGTCCTGAGCTTTCTGCAGCATATCCGCATCTTTGCAAGCATTGGGAGCCTTGTCGTCCGCAATGGTGAGGTTCAGTTCTTTTACCATGCCGTTGTCAATGGCGCCGTGGACCAGCAGGCCAATGTCATGTGAGTAGTTGCCACCCAGGTACATCTCAACGGACATCCTTGCGACGGTGTTGCTGCGTTTGATGCGCAAGAAACTCCTAGCAGCTCTTGCCAGGGATGCCATTGATTGATCTATGTGTTGAGCTGGTATCTGAGAGTAAAAATCTATCCAATGAGTGGGATCGGTAGGGTAATCTGCGCGTGGGGCGGGCAGGAAATCCCTGACATGGAGGTTGATCTCGGGGAGCAACCATGGCAGGTTCCTCCACCGTGTCGACAGAGTGCAGGTCCTTGCCGCCGTCAAAAGGTCAACCCTCCCCAAGATTAAGAGCAAAACATCATCGGACAGCATGCCGAGCCTGTCTTCCTCGTGTCGCGCTTTCTGCAACCCATGAATAGATACAGTGAGCAAGAACACTGCATTACCTTATACTAGGATGAACAAAATTAAAAAAGTTCAGCAAGAGCTTACACAGAGGTGGCGGCAGACATTATTGGACGCCATGTCCATGGATAACAACGATGAGCTCGGAACCTCGGACCCCCCTAGGAAGCCATGAGCCAGAAGCGATGCCCTTTATTTAAAGGAAGGGGGAGGAGACAGCAGCGCCGGGTCCGACTAGAACAAGAAGTGGAAGACGGGTGCGAGCTCCCAGATGGAAACCGTGCAAGCTCCAGCTATCGTGCTACCACCATGATTCATGTATGTACAGCCTCCATGGTGATAATAGGTGCTCCACAAATTAGGGCATCGTAGAGCTACAAATCGACCGACGAAATTTCTCCACAAAAGAATTGTCGATGATAAATAATAATACACGCCCCCCTGAAAATCAAGCGGATCTGCTCGTCAGAAAAGGGACCAACCGACCGACGGCGCAAGGAACACCAGAGAAGGGGGCATACCTTGTTCCTTCGTTCCTTCTCCTTTTCCGGCGACGGTGACGGGCGGCGGCGTTCCGTCCGTCCGAGCGTGTTCCTGTTCCTGGGAGCGCGGCGTCTAGACTGACTAGATGCCCTCCACAACCCAAAGTCCCAAACCAGGCCTGTACTCTGTCTGTGCCAAAATGGGCTGCTTTGGGCTATCGTTAGTCCGATGGCCCAATCTAACAAGATTTGACTCGATTCAAGTAAGGTAGCAGCTGCTGAAAAAGTGAGTCTTGTTCCCAGGTTTAATTGGATTTATTGCATTTTCAGGTAGATCATAGGGTTCAAATAAACAAACAAAAAAGGTAGATCATAGGTACATTCCACTATTCGTCAATCTAGAGAAAGCATACTTCATAATCCGATTGGGGGTAAAATATAGATCGATTTTTTGCTATATCTATATGATACTGATACCAATGGGGAGATTCAAAGACAAGGAGGCAGCCAAACGCAGTAAGCGACAGCCAATACTGTTCTATTCAGGAGCACATGACGTCAACTCATCAACACAACGAGTTATCAATTTTTGTTTTACTCTGAGGGAACTTCAAACCTCGTTCGGTACTTCGTTCCAGACTGGGGCACTGAATTTCGTCTTCGGTTCGAAGGACTGCACGCCTTGCACCGGACTCATATTTCATCAATTCGCATACACAAACCACGCCAGACTGAAGCTCCTACATAGGAGGTAATAAACTTTCAGCTGGTATACAATTGGTTCTTAACAGAGATACG
Organism: Lolium rigidum; assembly: GCF_022539505.1. NCBI lineage: Eukaryota > Viridiplantae > Streptophyta > Magnoliopsida > Poales > Poaceae > Lolium > Lolium rigidum. Next base: position 5,131,010 of record NC_061514.1, on the reverse strand, counting down.
GCAAATCGTCGGAACATGATGTTGCAGGATAGGAGACACCGTCAGTTCGGTCGTTCCTACAAACAAACATGACATACAGGCAGGCTACGTACAGAACCCTACTACAGGCCTGCGGGGTTATATTCTACTACAGCTTAAGCTTAAAAAAAAACTACTACAGCTGTCTTATCTATATTCACAAAAAATATGACACCCTCCCCTAGATCACCATTACACTCTCGTGCAGGAAACTGCTTCCATGCTTTTTTGGCCGCTGCCGCTGCTTCCCTTGTCCTTCCTAAACCTCGGATGCTGCTGGGGGCTCGTCACTGAATGATCCATAAGAGACTGTTACCAAATCATATAAATCTGGGGCCCACTTAACACAGCAGTTTACAGTTGGCGATGCTACCGTCTTTCTCGCAGCCTCCTTTCATAGCAGAGATGAGCCTCAGCGCCGGCTAGACAGAAACGGAACAGAGGAATGAGCATGAATAAATCAAGTTAAGCATGGATAAAATTAACTGCACAATGCTCCCAAAATTACAGTATCATCCATATAAAATGCAGAGCTTAAATGTACAAACACCAGGCAGCAAGTGAAGTAACACTAAGACACTAAGTGCAGTTTCAGGATCATTCAGAATTACAATGCTTTAAGATTTAGCCTAATCATATTCACACCACAACATGACTGGCCTAGATTGCTAGCATTGATCAGCTTATCTGCAACAAAATGCCACAACTAGTCTGAGACTGAAAATAAAGAGCCTAAGCACTCTGGAAAAGCAATTATAACTTTTGTATTTCCCAATGCAGCTCAGATCATTCAGCAATAGAGTTTCCATTGATTGAGATAACTTTTCATGCCCAATTTTCCATTACACCGTGTATGCTAACAGCATGTACAGACAAAGGAAAGCCAACATAATTTAACATGCTGGCTCACCACAAAGGTAGGGCACTGTATGCTCCCGAGTGTTAGATTTCCCTTTGATGCACACAATCTCCTTTGCCTCTTTATTCCTGACTGATAGAACCTGGGATATCCACTTCAATCTGTAGAGGAAGTGGTTTATGAGTTACACAAATACAACTGTGTCATCCTATCCTAATGATTGATGGAGTTCCTCACTACAACATCGAGTCCGCCTGCTGGAGGAAGTCCTAACAGAACTGTGCCATCCTTGCAACTGGAATAAAGCATCCTCCTCCATTGGTACTCCTTCAGAACCAGAAGGTAAATCACCCATGATGTCGTATACCCATGCAAGAAAGCGGTTTTCAGAATTAGTGGTTAGCTTGTAGAGAACACAAGACTACGGAAGAGATCTCTTTGCTTGTGTTTAGAATACATTCAGAGGGTCATAAGGAGCATAAAAAGTGCCAATAACTGGTCCAAATTTTCTGACAAATTAACTACATGAGAAAAAAATTGGTGGCAGTCTACTTTGAATTCATCTAGGATTTGAAAACTGCAAATCCCCAGGCTCAGTTGCATGAACTACCTACTTTGCTACAATATTTGTGATTTCGTGAACGGTACCTATTAATCGGTAAATCAGATAGCCTATTTTCGATATCAAAGCATAAAGTGTGCTCCATTGACTCGACAATTCTGGCAGGGTGCTCAGTAGTGGGCACTGGCCAAAAGTAGACATAACCTTGTAGGCATGAACGGCTGATTTCAAATCGCACTATGGCTGCTTATGTCCAGCTAGATTGCCGGCGACACTCATCCCACACTATGTCTTCTAGGAATGAAACAGTTACCTACACGATTTTTGTCCCCGGTCAAATTGTAGCCGAGAAAAGAACAAAACTTCCATCACCATGATATTGGCTTGAACTACCATTCATATAGAGTACTAAGTTCTATGATACTTTAACAGATTGACCACCATATGGTCAATTTTAGCTCCTAATTTAGGGGTTTTTTGTCCTTTGCAAGGACGTAGCACTAAGACAATCAAGAAATCAATGTGCCAGGAGAATTAAAAGGCCATGCAGAGAAGACCTTACGGCAGTACTAATATTATTGTTGTTTATTTGGCCAGAATAGACATCAAAACAGATAGTTCAAATTTTGTCTAATTATCGAAAACTCTGAACTAACAACTTTTGATACCGAAGGCAAAATCAAACTTTGAACTGACTGGGCTGCTAAGATATGCCAATTAAATGAACAGAAAATCATGCGAAAAAAAGTCATTTCGTTTAAATCTCGCAGGTGTGCAAACGATCTTTTCTCTCTAAGTGCCCTTAAAATATTTCCTCAAATCCATTGATAGATACATTGCATCAGATAATTTGGAAGTGTTGGCACAAAAGAGACCAACAACCAACAACCGGAAAAATCTTACTTGAGAAGTGATTACTTCTTATCATCACTTTAAAACTGAAAATATATTGATAAGATCCCCAAAACATGATAAGACCCCCAAAACAAGAAAAGAGTAAAAGAAGTGAATTTGTTAGAAGAGCAAAAGTGACCCTCCCTCTCTCACAATAACATTATAAGTCCTGCCAACCATACAGAACTCTTGCATGACAACTTACTCCAGCGACGGACCAGCCAGCCCAGCTGCCATCGCTTCCCAGGAATGCTAGGCAGGGACTTTTTTAGGAATGTTCAGTTAAAGAGGGGTGCTACGCATGCATGCTCCGTCTGAAACATCTCTAGTGCCCCTTACTCAAGTGGTTGCCTCAATTTTTTTGGCGGAGGACTGCACTCGTTCCAGGCACGCAAGTTTTGCTGCAATGTCAGATATGTCGCTTGGGACTCTTGAAATATCAGTGTTAGTTAAAATTCAGTTCCTACATCTGGTACTAGTTACAATTCAGTTCCTACATCCGGTACTCTTGGAATGTCAACACCAGCTGAGGAGCTTAGAAGACCATGGGATGCGGTTGGTTAGGCCGAGACTTCAAAGTAATCAGATAGTGTATTCTAGAAAGAGTAATAAAAAATTGTCCAGTTACTTCTAAAAATTGTAAGTCATCTATATAGGTATAAAACGAGAAAAAATAGATGAAAGTGTGGGAGGAACCCACCAATTTATTTTAATTTTATTCTTATCTTATAATAGGTAATTTCTCCCCCCTGTAGCCCCCTCCTCTGCCTGACTGCCGAGGGTCGGCATAGCCTCCCCCCCAAGCCGTCCTCCGGGGGTGCATACCCACCCCCCCCCCACCCCCCTCTACTCGCGCCCATCTAACCCTAACCCTATACACACCTACAGTAGACGCCGTAATCTATTCGTATGCTACTTGGTGATACCCTCGCTGAGACGAGCGTTTATAAATCCCTCTAATCGCTCCTAAACTTTCGATGTGGGACTAACCCAGTTGCAGCAGTAGCGGCTGGCGGCAGCTGCCGTCTTACCCGAGTGGCCTGCTCCGTCGCACGCGCGCGCGCCTCCCCATGCTCCGCCGCACGTCTTCCGCCCCCGCAGATGCGCTCGCGCCCTCCATCCCAGGTCCCAGGTCGCCGGCGATGCTCGCGGCTGATCTCCTGCGCCGCGCCAAGAAACGGAGTATTCGAGCTGGTCACCTACGGCGCGGCGGCTAGAGGTCGGCTCTGGTGGAAGAGAAGCCACGCGCGGCTTCAGGACGGCGGCGGTGGTGGAACAGAATTCCGGTGGGCGGTGGCGTGAGCAATGTGGACGGAGACTGGACGGAGTGAGACTGAGCCAGGTCGAGCTAGAATACATAGTCTATTAAGCGAGTGGCCGGGCCGAAAGTGGCGACTTCGGCCCATGAGACTGCCACAAGTGCCAATGAAAAAGTAGGCTGTTTTCTCGCTCGGGCCAGAGCAGTTGCTTTCTTTATAGTTGTGTATATATTTCTCTGATTTGGAAAAAAGGTTATATAGAGTACTTTATTTACTCAAAATAAACTTCATGTTTCTATAGACGTAGTCCTGCAACTGTATTTGCTCTGTTTACAACACTTTACACAAACAGTTTGATATTCCTTCATCTAAAAAAAAAATCAGTTTGATATTCCTTGATATTCTTCACCTCGTCTGGCCCAGGGACTTCAGCTCTGAGTCTCACACCAACTTCACCAATTTCTTCAGGCAAGGAACTGACAGGATAGGACATCTCGACTACGAGTAACTCATAACGACGTAACGTACAAGAGAATGCACGCATCTCCTCTACGAATGGAGGGAAGAAATGGTTTCCACATTTGGCACCATAGGTTTGCTGTTGGCTCCATGCATCACACACCACGTGATCTTCATCTTGATGTTGTCTCGGTGGTCGATACCTTGAAACCCAATGGAATACAGAGTTCAGACATATTTGCTAGCTAGGCCACAGTTGGCACAAAAATCCATGGTCTTCTAAGCGCCCACTCTTGAATCCAGCCTTCAGTTTCTCTACGAGATCATCGTCGCCCACTGATTGCTTTACAATCTTCAGTTTCTCATGGACATGGCCAAATTTGCCAATACACACCTGACGCCATCATATATAGTGATCCTCAGTAAATTCATCATACTTAATATGAGATTTGTGTTGCAGTCTCCAGGGTAAGACAAAAACAAATAAGAGCCTGATTAATTAAGCTTGTAGGATGAAGATATGGACAGGAGCCAAATACTTTTATAAACTAGCTTTTACGCCAACATGGCATTTTTTTTTAAAAATTATCTTTATAAGCAAACTTATTTTTAATTTTTGTTTTCTTCTATTTTTCTTTGTTACAATATAACTTGGCTAAAAGATTAAACCAATGTCCACCACCTAAAAGCAGGCATAGAATTGTAGCTCCTGGCATCCAGCAAAATATGTAGTCATCTCATCGCTAATCAGGTAAGCCCTGGTTGACTGCAGATTCCAGGTGTTGTGATATAACACAAAGACTTAAAACATCCTATCTGAGGTTGGGTTTCAAGCAACTAATGAATAATACGGTAATACCTGGCAATTATGAACATTGCACCTAGTTCCTCACTGAAAGAGAATAAACAAAGGACGCGTGATCCACTTTGAACCACTGGACGAAGTAAATAAGTCATGCAATACTTGAGTTATGCGGTATGCAACCTGTCACACCTTACACGGAGGGCACTGAATTGATAAACGAACGTGTACATACATGCGTATGAAGAAACAACACTTAACAGGAAAATGCAGATAACAAGAGGTGCAAACTGAAAGCGGCATATTGCAATCAGAAGTTTCCTTGATGGATCTCAGCAGGGTCAACAATTTTGCATGGACCCTTTATGTGAAGCTTTCCAAACGAAAATAAAACTCTGTGAAATCTAGTGTACATGTTGATTCATCATTGCCGCTTCATTTTAATTGGGATAATGTTCCCTGAATTTAAATTGTGGAGATTGAATCTGACTAGGTAGTTTCTGCACGGAATTTCCGAAATTTCCCCGGGAGCTTCCTTTGCTCTCTAATCAGTTCTTCATCAAAGAAAAACTCTGGATTCATTTCACTTGCCCTCAGTGCCTGAGAAATCAGGATGAGAGAAAAAGTTGAAAACATAATCATGAAATTAACACATGAGCTAGGTAGGACATAAAACACAATAGGCCTGTGAGAAAGAAAGCATTGGTTAGGTGCTTGTACCTCCTCTTGTTGTATAAGCGGCCTAATATCAAAGGTGATGACAGGATGAAGGGGATGGACATTAACTGTCTGCCTCAATGCAACCACTGCATCCTTCACGTCTGCAAGTGTGACACCATGACGATCAATTCCCACAGTGACCTGCCCAAGGGATAAGAGGTTCAGCAGGCCGAAGTAGAAATCGCCATTGCCATCATCTTTTGCCTTCTTGACATTGAAGTTAAAGAGAACCCCCTCAACCTTTGGAAAAGCGCCTCGCTGAAACACTATCTGCCTGGGTGATTCACAGTATAGTGTGAAGCTTGTTAGATAGTGGAAACCATCAGCGCCAATGGACAGCACCTTCGGCGTTTGCTTGGCACTCCACAACCAGAGACGACGAAGAACTGGCAACCTCCCAAGGATCAGTAGGTCCTCCTCTCGTAGTTCCACGAAGCCAATTACCAACTCGGCGAGGTCTGAGAGACACAGTGGATCCCTCTTTATCCACTCCGGCACCCCAGAGAATGCTCCGCACCTGACAGACTCAAATGCGCGGAGCTGCTGAGGTGGCAGCCAACTTTTCTCCAAGATATCCATGGAAGGGAAATACCCACGAATAATTACACTTTGGATATTTTTCAGGTGACGTAAAGACTCAAGAAAAGCTTCCCCATACTCTAGGCTTGCATTACGCTCAAACTTAACTTTGAGCTCCCTTAGCATTGATAGCTTGCGCAACTCTTTCACAATGTTTAGGGTGGCACAGATCTTCTTCAACACTTCCATGGATGTAAGATTTCCCAGCCCATCAGGGAGGCTCGCGTGGTAACCATTAACAAGTAGACACATCAATCTTCTCAGCTTGCAAATACTGGATGGTAATTCTTTTAGGTTGGAATTGTATCTTACATCCAACACCTGCAAAAATAGCAGATTTCCTATTCCAGCTGGGAGCTGGCAAATATTTGTACCGGCAAGACCTAGGTACCTTAAGTGAAATAAATTCACAACATCCTCGAGGTTAAGGTTTTTGCTTTTCCCCAGATGACATCCATTTAGATCCAATACACGTAAAACATCAAATCTCGACAGTGACATCATTTGATTAATAGCAGGTGGAAAGGTAGTAACAGACCTCACTTGTGATTTACTCATGAAAGCAAGTGGCTTCCTTTGATTGTCTTCATTTCTATTTTGGATTGACAGCCTGCGAACATTGACGGGTGAAGATATGCCGCAACCACCGCTGTGATTCAATATAGTAACAAAGTTTTCTTCACTAGACAATGAACAGATTAGGCCAAGCACCATATCATGCAGACGGCAATGTGTTACATCACCTTTAAAATCTATGCACGGCAGGATCATGCCACTATTTATCAGCTCAGTAAAGTAACTGCGTCCAACCTCAAATAAGCTATCATCCGAATTTTTATGTTGGATGAAACCTTCGGCTATCCATTTCCATATCAAGTCATCTCTATGGATCTCATGATCTTCTGGATATATACTTAGATACAATAGGCAAGTTCTCAGATGATAGGGTAAGTGGTAATAGCTTAGGGACAATATTATCCGCATGGTCTTCACATGAGGACTATGTTCAAGTCCAGAACCAATATAGGCACACACCTTATCCCACACTGCTTGGTTTTGGATTTTACTAGGTACATTCAATACACTAGCGATGGTAATGATAGCTAGTGGTACACCACCACATTTATCCAATATCTTTATGGACGCTTCACCCAAATGTCGAGGTAATTTATCCTCAGAACCAAATATTCTTCCACAAAATAAGGTTTTTGAGCTCTTTAGATTAAGGGGATTTATCTTAAAAGAACCACCAACATTTGTAGCAACATCAAGGTCACGAGTTGTTGTGATTATTCTGCTTGCACAACTATTCTCATTCAAAGCATGTTTGATTTCTATCCATGATTGTAGGTTCCATATATCATCAATAACAATGAGGTACCTATAGATGTGTATGAGTTGTAATATTTGTGAACCATATCAAGAAATGAATAAGGATAACGTAGGACTTCCCGAATGTGTATGTTAATATAAGCAGCATGGGCAAAAATAATAAAATTCATGGAGAAATAAGACAAGGATGAAATAGGGGTTAAATGAAATAAGACAACAGAAAACGTGAAATTTAAATAAAGAATGCAATTGTTTCTAACTATTTGTACACATGTTCTATTCACCGTCTTGAGCAAAATGCATCGATGCACTTCACAATCACATCAATGAAAGTACATACAAACTATATATGAGAAAGCAAAGAATGATCAATACCTCTTGTTTTGGAGGAACATTCTGAGTTCATCAATGAGCTCTGTTGCATCGCGCGATGCTTCATTGATGTGGGCATAGTTTTTCTTATCAAGCTGATGTAGCATCTTCCTGAAAATCCCTACCATATCAGGAGTCTGCGACACAGAAACAAAGGCCGTGCAATCAAATTGTGGTTTGAGACTGTCATATACAGCTTTAGCCAAAGTAGTTTTGCCCAAGCCTCCAAATCCAACAATAGAGACTATCTCTATTTGGTCATTTTTGTTTGTTAACCTCTTGATTAACTCATCTCTTGGCTCATTGATGCCAACAAGGTCAGATACCTTGTTGTACAAAGCAGGTAGACGAGGATCAAAAGTTGTTGTTGTAGCAGCTACATTAGCAGCAACAATACCACTGACCCTGTACCTCTTATGTTGTTTGGCCACATAATTGACTTGGTTCTTGATGTCCTTGATCTCGTTGGCGATCTGATGACAAGATTTCCAGTTGGTGAACAAGCCAATTATATTATCCCCAAGCTGTTTGATCTTGTTGGAGTTGGGGTCAGAGCTCTCGCCATTGACATGCACCAGGAACTTGTCTACAACGTCTTCCATGTTGTAGGACAGCTCCCTGAGCTCCCCTGCCCAGATCTTGATGCCCTCCTCAAGTTGGTCCCGTGGCACCTCTGCCACCTTGTGAAGAGCAGCACGCATGATCTTCATCTCTTTCTCCAGAGACTTGATGTCTTCCTTGACGCCCTTCTGCAACTTGTACTCATTAAGGAGCTTGCCAAGCTTGGGGAGAAGGGAGCCCATGGCCCCTGTTACGAGATCCATGAATACTCTCTCTTTCTCTCTCACTCACCCCCTTCGTTGTTTGGTTGACAAGTGCCAATTAGGCTGGTGTGTAGGAGCGGTGGTATGCATGGATTGCTTTTTACAGATTTCAAACTTATAGTGTATATACGCATATAGCTAGCTTGAAGCATGTATTCAACTACCAATGGGATATATATATATAGTATGAAGTACGCAAAAAAAAGGAATATGTTCATCTCGACCAATTTTCTTGCACAGAGAGACGTGGGTTTGTTTCTATGCAGAGGTACGCAAATTGTAAAATAATGGACACAATAATTTAATACACATACCGTGTTTTAGGTCAAGCAGTCCAGTGCTTGCCATCGAAATGCTGACGCAAATGTCCCTTGCTATGATTAACTACACACCACCATTTAGATAAGAAAAATTACCGGGTTCGATGTATCTAGCTAGACAGCCGTCATCATACTTGCCACTATAGTCAATTAATCATGCATGCTCGCTGGATGCGGTTGAATAAATGTATTTAGACGGTCGTCATTATACACTATTTTATAAATGCCAACGTAAGGTTTGGAACCGATTGCAGCATAATCTAATTAGTGACGTGTCACCTTATCTTTTCGAGACATCGTGATATGATCACCATTTTAAACCACAAACTGGATCCATCACATATATATATATCATGTCTACTCAATCTATTGAAGCATATATAGTTGCGATTGTTGCAGCGTCATTTTTATTTTCTCGTCTTAGAGTCAACGCACTCACTGACTTCGACTTAAATGGTTAAAGCGCTGGCCTGTTCCTTTGTATTAAACACACCTTGGCGTGTTAGGTTAGCTAGCTAGCTGTATGTCCCATCAAATTATATAACGTTAAAACTTGTAACAATATAATGCGGTAAATCAGCAGGTGAACTGCCTCGACAGGCCTATTCAAACAATGAAACAACTATTCATAAAAATATGTACACCAACTATTTATAAAAAGATGTACACTACGCCATGAAATGTGCAGGCCACCACGCATAATTATCTTTAGGTCGATTATATGAGGTAGAATCTTGAAGTATGAATCGATGGTGAAAACTACACCGGTAGGTAGCGGCCGGTAAATTTCCAGGTTACTATTACTGGATCCTCACTCACTAATTGAGATGGTTAATGTTGAAGGTTTCTGATAGGTATGTTACGTATGTATAACCCCTCCCATGCTATCCTGAAGGGGAGTAGACACCATAATCAACCAACTTGGTCAGTACTGATTCAGAACGACGAGACTTTAGTTACCTGTGTGCCGCGTACCAGCGAGGGTGAGCCGCCAGGGCCAAGGGGATAGCCGGGGCCAAGATGAGCCCACCACGTCACTCCACCATTCGACGGGATGCTTGGATGCCTTGGATGGAGATCGCCGATGTTGACGGCACCCCGGGCGTTGGCCCCGCATGAACTTTGGCTGCAGGTTTTCTGGTGGGGCATTTCCTCGAACACGTTGAGGGCTTAATAGCCGCACTGGAAGGCCATGGCCTGGACCGGGTCGGTACGCGGACAGGCGCGCGCTTCTGCACGCCGAGGTAGATGGGCTTGCACATGAGTACCGCCACGGTGGTCGGACGGTTGAATCTGATGCGGTTGCCGGCGGCGCGGAAACGCTCGAGAAGAGATATGTACTATCTATTTTGACGGGGGAAACAGTGGCGCGGTGGTGCCCGAGGGCGTGACGACTGACCAGACCTTGAGTGTTGTAGGGTGTGTTTCATTTTTGCCAAGGTTTGCCCTACCAAATGTTTGGACTTTGGATGGCCAGAATTTTGGGTTGCCTGACCATGATTTGGACAACGTTAGTTAGAAAAACGAACGGTGAAGTAGCATCCCTGCAAAAAAAAAAGTAGCATTGACATGCCAAAAAAATTGGCAACTGTCAAGCATACACCATTTTTGGGTAATGCTAAAAAGGAAGCGGTAGGGGTGCCCACAATCTCCAAAATAGCTAGAAAATAAATTAGAACACAAGGTAATACTATATCACAATTATGTAGGAAGTACAGCAACTAAATTTATCACGCGAATATAAATCTCCAAAACTACTGAAAAATTGTCTGGCCGGTCTACAAACTACACTAATAAGATTATATAAATCTCCAAAACTGCCCAAAAAAAAGTATTCTTGGCATTTCACCAGGGGCAGGTTTGTGTTTTAAAGCTTCTAAATCAGTCATCACCGAAAGTGGTCTTCTTCCCTGCGAAAGAAAGGACAAATGTATGGTAAGACTGGTGGTTCTACCAATAAAAAGACAGCTAGAGCAATTTGCACTTTCACATAACAGAGTCAACTTACCCTTTGCTTGCACCAGTTTCATAGTCCTTCGGACTTGAAACTCTTGTGATCTCTCCACCTGAGCTAAAATGTTGCAGAAGTGAACTTCTGATCTGCCAATGGAAAATAGTAAGCGTAATACAAGAGGCATATGGATGTCAAACAGATGTACCCAAAAAAAACATGTTTAGCGCTTCAAACTACCTGATCCTCCCCAAGAGCTGAATCAAAGCATCTAATAAAGACAGTACTGCTAGAGCTTTGATCAGGCTTCTTGCAAGAACTGTTCTCCCTCCTGAACACAGAAAATTGAGGGTCAATAATGATTATCTCATCACAGAAATTTTTAGGAAGATAACACACACACAGACAGTGGGATAAAAAGTCACTCGCTGCCAGGAGTAACCGAGAAGGAATAATATTGCCAACACCATCACTGCGCCACTGACGGCACTAATCAAGATAAATGTGAAGGCACACAAATTCTTTACATACCGTGGTAAGGCTTGCTATAGCATAGGTTCATCATAACAAAAGAGTTTGCTACTTTCAACACATGGTTTATGTGTCCAGCCATCATGTGATTCGAGTGCCTCGTGGAAAACCAAAAGGGTATATCACACTGGCACGATTGTGCCAGTGGTGGCAAACCTCAGCAATATGTGCATCGCTGATGGCTGCAGTCAGCAAAGGTAACAATTACTTTAAGCAAGAAGAGGGCAAAGGTACTGAGTACTAGTAAAGAGAAAATAGTCCAGAAGTGTACCTTGGAAGAAGACACTGTTGATTAATTCACTCGCTCACTATTAATCCTGACCTTTAGCTTCTCCGTTGCTGCCATTCTGCATTGTGAACCTAGCTCCTCACTGCAACAGGATAACTGAAGGTGTCTGAGCGAAGGTGGGAGGCCCATGTCTGGAAGCCTTGTGATGCTGCTACAATGATAGATGGATAAGCTCTCGAGGGAGGTCAAGCTATGTAGGTTTGCAGGAAGCGATAAGAGTTTCGGGTGTTTCCAATATGTAAGGTCTTGCAGGGAGGTTAGAAGCTGCAGTGCTCTCTCTTGTTCCTCTGTTAGGCTCACCATGCTGTCTTTCGGTTCACTACCCCAAGATGTGAACTGTAGGTGCGTTAGAGATGTGAGCTGTTTGCAGAAGGGCCTAGAAAGTACAGACGCATCACTAGCCTCAAGAATTCTCAGTCTAGACCAGATTTCACAAGCCCCATGCTGGTGAGACACGAGCTCCAAACAGGAAGGTTGGCTGGGGGAGTAAGATAGTTTCAAGGATGTCAGGCTTCTAATGAGCTGGAAGCCCTCAACCGAAGCAAGAAACTCACAGTTTCTAATTTCCAATTCTTGAAGTGTTGTGCAGCATCTCAGCTGTAGAGACGTCAGTTCTGGACTTCGTGATATCATTAACCTGGTGATGTTGGGGAGGCAGCTTAGGAGACCAGACTGGACCCTATCTGTGAGCATCCAGATCCTAAGTTCTTTAAGAGAGGGAGGGAGAAGCTGAATTTGACTTCCATCATTCTCTTGCTCCTGCAGTTTGAGCTCCCATGTACAAGACAGATCCGGATTCATCTCCATATACAAAATTCGAAGGGAGGTGAGGAATCGCAAGCCCTCCAGTGCAGCCAGCTGGACACACCCCCAGATTCGCAGCTCCTCTAGGGCTGTACAGGAATGCAGCTGTACATACTTAAAACAAGGGCTGTTCGCGAGCTTTAACCTTTTGAGGCAGAGAAGTCCCTCGGGAGTGAAGGACTGATAATTTTCTTGGAAAGAACTTATCGACAGGTTTTCAAGTGATGGCGGGAGTAATCCAACATCCATGTTACCATCATCTTTCCTTTCGCCCATGTGACCCACCAGCGATGAGACCAGCTTGGGGCAATCTTGAAGGACTAGCTCTGTAAGGGAGGTAAGTCCCGCGAAGTGTTTGTTACCCCCAACGAACTCCAGATCCAGGCTGCGCTGAATCCATAACCTCTTGAGAGAACACAGGAGATTATATGGCAGCTTCAATTGATGTTCATCTTGGGATGACGTCATCACTCCTGAAACCAAACTGCTGGTCCCTTCGGTTTCTGAAAGTTCACTGATTGATAGATACTTTATCGCTGGACATGCAGTTAATTCCAACACCTCAAGGGACTGCGTTTGTGAAAGCATTTGTGTTAGCCAGCTCCCTGTTAAGCCGCATCTGTCCATGACGAACGATTTGAGAGATGGTAGCAGAAGGCTTCTTACAGACCTACTATTTTCCAGAACAACTCCTGACATAATGTTTGACTTGGCCAGATTTGGGCAGTCGTATATACTTAAATTCTCTAAGGCACTGAGCTGGCTGAAAACTTCACTTGAAAGAGATACCAGATTTGGACACTTTCTTATGTGCAACGATGTTATGCCCCTAAGGTTACTGAATGCCAAGAAACGGTCATCCAACACACTCAACTCATTAGATTCGATACTGAACTTTCTCTGTTTTATACTCATTTTTGGAAGTGCCGGAACTCCCATGATGGACAACTCAGAAGACGGAAGAGGATGTGTCACTATCAAACAAGGGCAATCATGGATGGTGAGTCTACGGATACTACATAGCCATCTCTTTTGATCTCCTTGAGAAGGTAAAAATTGCAAAGATGGAGAATCTGTTAGACTGCCACAAATTTCCAGGTTTGGCATTTGAATCAACACTAACTTCTCCAGAGAAGGGACTGCCAACTCTCTCACATCATGTAGGCCCATCAGCTCCAACTCCTTGAGGGCCACCATTTCTCTTAGTGGAAACATTTCCCACTTGCTGCAACATCATTTATCAAAGTAAGTGCCTAAGAATTCGCAAATGTACTGAACAGGAACAAAATTGAGAACAAAATTATACATTATTTGAGGACAATGCTCGATGGAGAGTTTGTTGAGTGACGGAAACCACGATTTCTGCTCAGCGTCGAAAGAAGAGTAACTCTGGAAATGAGTGCACTCATTCAGCTGAGGGCAGTTCTTGATAATCAAAACCTTTAGATGGGAAGTCAATTCCATTCCATAAGAACCAACACATTTTTCCAATTTTGGCATATCGGTCAAGATCAACTCTTCCAAGGAAGGAACTTCGACTTCCATTACATTTAACATCCTGATCAATGCCAGCTTCCTAAGGAAAGGCATTTCAAGAGTTGGAAGAATTCGCCATTCCTTGCACTTCTCTAAATGAAGTATCTGCAGTGAGATAACTGAAAAGTTGCCGGAAAGCCAGGTTGGGGAGGTAGCACCACCGTATCCAGTTATTTCTAGAGTTTTGAGGTTCTCGTGTGGTTGAAGACCTTCAAGCACATCTTTTGCTGTTTCAGGTTGAAGGGCCATGCTGCTATCCTCCCATGACAAGGACAACTTGTCTAGATGCTCTTTATCTAACAGCCTGGCCCCACTCGCCTCTTCTTTAGTCTTCACATTTTGAAGTTGAGAAATTTCAAGTACTACAAGCACATTCATAGACTGAAGTTGTCTTGTCCCAAAACTGCCAACATTTTGAACCTTGAATCTTAGTTCCTGGAGAGAGGTCATTTTGCCAACACAAGCTATTGCACGATGCACTTTCTCATGAGAAACAAGATGGCGCAAATTAACAAGATTATGCATATCAGTGGGCACAACAAAATTGCCTGAAACACCCACGTCCAATACTTGAAGGTGATAAAATCTTGTCAAAGCTTGAGGAGACACATTGTACTTGTAGACTCTGTATAACGATGTTTGTGTGCTGGCAACACAAACGCATTCAAGATAGCGAACATGGCATGGATTTAACAAACTGATTATAGAGCTGATGTCAGCACCTGTCACAAAACAATTTAGGAGCCGTAAACATTTTGCCTCCTTGCATAAAGTACGCAAGGACTCCAATAAACTCATACTGCTTCGCCCAAATAACATCAAGGTCCTCAATTTTGGCAAAGGGCCAATCTTCTGAAGTACTTTCTCAAACATCTCAGTAGGAAAACTGCCACGATCTTTATCAAAAGCAGTAGTTATGATTGACAAATGGCGAACCCTTGGTCGAATTGCCTCAGCTTTCAATCCATGTATAGTAGCACATTCATGTGATGAAACTTTACCGGCCAATTCATGCATTAGGTCATGCATAACATAGCGTAAGCCAACCTTTTGGAAGAAACCTAAATCCACTAATCTATCCAAATATTGCTGCCCTGTTTCTTCCAATCTCATGGTAGGGTCTTCACACTGCACAAAATTCTGTGATATCCAAACACAGACCAATTTTTCTCCATTAAATTGGTAGTCCTCTGGAAACAAAGAGCAGAATGAGAAACAGCGCTGAAGGTGGACCGGTAGGTAATCATAACTGATCTTCAAGATGGGCAAAATGTCATCAGCATCTTCTTGAAGAGATTTCCATTTGTCTTGGACTGTCCTCCAATGCTTATAGCTAACACATGTATTCAAAAGTGCACCAACACTTTGTGCAGCTAGTGGGCAGCCCTTTAGTGCTTTAGCAATCTGTTTGCCAATAGATTGCAAACTAGGATGACCCTCGTACTTCTCATTACCAAATGCAAATGCCTTGAATAAAAGCCAGAAGTCCTTTTCATCCAGACCATTCAATTCAACTTCAATCATTGTTCCTAGCAATTTTGCAACTGATTTTCTTCTAGTTGTTGCTAAAATCATGCAGCCACTTACTTGACTATGCCTCAATGGGGCTAACAGTTCATCCCATCCACTCTTGTCCCTGTCTTCCCACACATCATCTAATACAAGTAGAAATCTTTTGTTTCTGATGTACTTCAAAAGGATCTCCTGTAGTACATTAAAATTGTTTATATTTTCATACTCTTGTCTATCTTTACATACATGCTCTAAAATCTCAAGTGTAAGTCTTCTTTCAGTGAAGTCCGTGGATACACAAACCCACATTTGCAAATCGAAATGATCTGTAGTTCTTTGATCACAGTATACATACCTAGCAAGTGTCGTCTTTCCAACACCACCAATGCCAACCACTGGCAGCACATTCAGATCATTACATCCCTTGTTTATCAACAGGTCTATTATCATGTCTCTCTCTGCATCTCTCCCATATACCTTACTTTCAATTAGAACAGAGGTTGTCATGCGGGCATTCCTAGCAATAATCCGACTCTCACTTGGTGTTGTAATGGGGTGAGCGATCACAAGCTGAAGAACTCTCTGTACAGCATTGCCAATAGTGCACAAATGATTCACTATTCTATTGATCCTCTTAGAAATGTCATGTTTAACCTCAATAGTGAGCAAGGTGCTATGAGCTGGCCCCTCATCTTCCCGTTTCCTTTTTCTATCGCATGATGCCCAACTAGTTACTTGTCTTGTGGCATTGTATACGAATTCAAAAGCAGAAGATGGAGTGGATGGTGACGTGTGGCTTCCTTCGGGATTAAAACCACTAGGAACACTAGAACCATTTCCTGCATTAAAAGAAGAAGTTATTTGGGGACAAGCATACGAAAGCCACTTGAGCAAAAGCAGATATTATCATGTAACTGCTAATCTGCTAATAATTCACAAAAGTTACATGGTGTACAGAAGTCCTCTACTTTTCTCCTAAACATATAGTAACAAAAAATGAATAGTTGATATCTAAGCAAGAGATAACTGAAAAGTGGTGCCTAACTGCCAATGATATGCGGCCACCAAGCCACCGGGCAAGGAGGCAGTGACGAAGGGGCCGAAGGCGCCCTTCGCAAAGCCGCTAGCGCTAGCGGCGCACAACTTCTACAAAGGCATGATCCTCGGTGACATCGAAGCCAAAATGGCGGCGGCCGAGGCAGCGGTAGCAACCCCACCCTCGGAGGCAGAGCCGGCACCAGCAGGGGCGTCGGCGACAGCGTCTGCTAGTACACCTAAGTCGGCGGCATCGGCATCGGCATCTGCATTTGCATCGGCGTCGGCCTCGGCATCGGTGACGAGCAGCCAGACCGGGCAGAGCACGATGAAGTCATCGTGCTCGACGGGCCTACGTCGACTCAGGATGCGCCGTCGGTGTCGCCGAACCCCTCCTTCTAATTTATGTTCAATTTGCACCACCGATCTGTAATACGATCGCGCGTCCAGTACTTTGATCGCGACGACTTCAGCGGGAAGGATCTCTTTTGAATTAAACTATTTGAATTTATGTTTGGGAGTGGTTTTGGGGGACGCGGCTGGGCAGCGACGTCCCCCAAATGCGGCACGAAGAAAAAGCATCCCCCAAACGCTCGATCCGGCGCGGTTTGGGAGACGATTTGGGGGACGCGACCGGAGATGCTCTTAGTTTTTTAGAGATAAGGCCTTAGCCCAACTTTCAATTAATAAAGCCACCAAACATGCTTACAAACAACTCACAGGAACAGGCAACACAAGTAAACTAAAGATCGAAACATGAACACCACTTGGAACGCCTACACCACAGCTAGACATCGAGGAGAGCACCAGGAAGGCAGCGAGAGCTTGGGGAGGCCACCGGACCGTGTCTTCGTCCGTACCCACTGGGCAAATCTAGATCCAACCTCCACCGTCTCCGCCTCCGGAAAGAGACCCCTTGTCCCTCGCCCTGGATCGAAGGGCACAGTACCGTCCGGAGGCGAAGGAGTTCCCCCAAGAACACAGCGGAAAAGATGGAGCTAGACTGCCAAAGGGGAAGCCATCATAGACGGCAGGGAACATCACCGAGACCATCGCCAGAGCAACCACCACATCAAACTGAAGTTGCAGGAAGAAGACGCAGCGAAGAAGAAACGACGGAAGAGGGCACAACCAGCCCCCACGGATGAACAGGACCACCATGGCATGGCCGCTCGCCAGCCCAACGTCGCTACTGCCGTAAAGGGGAACCCTTTCCCTTTCACCCAGGCTCGAGGGCGTCGCCACCGGCCAGCAGGGGCAATTGTAACACCCCAACTTTTGCAACCTTGTTTATGTGTCCAATGTGCAAAAATCAAGGGGAACAAAAACTTTTTTTTCTCTAGTGTTGACATGTTTTGATTGCAATGCTTGTTTGGCTTTGTTTGTTGAGTGATAATAGCTAGTGCTAAATGAAGTACCTCAACCCACATCTTCTAGTCTCAAGAAAAACACTCATGCTATGGTCTCTCTTGTATTACTTTAATCTACTCTCTTCAAAAGTATTTGAACTTTTTGACACAATACAAAATCTGTTTTGTTTTGTCTTTTGACTCAAAGTCTAAATTCAAAAGGTCTTGACAAAAATATTTTATTTAAATTGGCTAGGGTCACTTAGATCATAGTATCACAATATAGGTTTCTAAAATTGTTGTTGACACAAAGTATTTTCCAAATGGCATACCCCTACTTTGTGTGACATTAAATTTTTATAAATGCTTTTATATGCAGTTTTGATTTCCAAACGTAAAATGGAGTGATCCATATTTTTAGTTTTATTCGACTTTGGATCATACTACTCTTCTAAAAACCCTCTCTCATCTCAAAGGTTTCAATTAAACTTTTTTATCTATTTTAAATCAAATAAGGGCCATAGACACCAAAAATAATTAGAGGACTATTTGATCTGTGATCAAATATCGTTGGCATTTTCCTTGCCAGTAATATGTCTCATTGATCTATCAATCAGCATCCCCACTTCATCTAGTCATGATCTTGTTAGATGATCATTTGGCCAACAAATGAGTAATCTCCAATTGTATCTCAATCTCTCCAAGATCATCCAACTCTATGTTAGAAAACATTTTTGACCTAACCATCTTATGTCTTGCACACCTTCTTTTTGTCATCTTACCTAGACCCCACTCTTTGAGCCTTGTCTTTAATTAAGAGGCTAAAACAAAATATCATCTATAAAAATCAATACTATGACCTATGGCAATGATCCGAATTTCAAATTTGGAGTTTCCCTCCAAATTTCCTGAAAGCCCTAAAACCCTATTTTTTCCCTACCTTAACTTCAAAAACTATTATTTCTGTTGTCAAACTATTTTCAAAACCTTTTCTCAAATAAAAATAGGAAATGTTGCTGATATGTTTTATCACTACATTTCCATTCAAAAATAATTTCTATTTAATAAAATGCATGGAAAAGGTACATACACCATTTCATGCACCTTTTTTTATTACCAAATAGTTTTGAGAAAAACCTACTATGCACTGTTATGCAAGTAGAGCATACTTTGAACTCAAAATATCATCCTCCTACTTTAAAAAACTTCAAAATGTTTTCTAATGAATTTCATTCAAATTTGACCTTGGGCATAGAAAGTGTTTCAAACAAATATGAATTCAGTCCAAAATTGGGC
Organism: Lolium rigidum; assembly: GCF_022539505.1. Classification (NCBI taxonomy): domain Eukaryota; kingdom Viridiplantae; phylum Streptophyta; class Magnoliopsida; order Poales; family Poaceae; genus Lolium; species Lolium rigidum. Next base: position 5,111,707 of record NC_061514.1, on the reverse strand, counting down.
GATACCATTTGGATATAAACTAAGCCTCTCTGATCTATCCAATGACATCATATCATCTACCAAGTCATGATCTTTAGACATGATCAGTTCATCTTTTCAAATTAGTAATCTCCTCTTCCTTCTCAATTTTCTTTCATCAGTATCTTTCTCAAATTCAAGTTTTGAACTTGCCATCATAAGCATTCCCACCTTAATAACCTAAATTTCGCATTTAGGCTATTTTTTTAGCCATATATGCATGGCACGAATGGAGTGCCGGTTATGCCATGCACCCTTCCCTTTCTCCATCTCCCTCTTAATCTTGTTGATCAACACCATCTGAACATCTCGACCCCTGCAACACTCTTCTCATTCTACTTGGTCCACCTCCCCACCTTCAGTGCTTCAGTACTCCTTTGGAAGTTTCCCTTTGGAGTGAATAAGAGAGAGAGATTGAGGCCGGTGCATGTCCCTCACCAAATCTTGGAGGATCCTTGCTGCCACTCTCACCTTTCCTATCCACCCTATACCAGCACAAGACAACACCCTTCTACACACCCCTGCACCCCTACCCGCTGCCCTAGCAACCCTAGCACACCCCATCATTTGTCTCTCTTTTGGACACCAAATCTGGGCAGCAAGGATGAGACCGTCCTGGCTCTCAGGGCTGCGCCACGGAGACGCCATGTTCCTCCTTTTTCAGATGCGCATGGTCCCGAGGCCATCTGTGCCCCACAACGAGCTCGCCCGTGCTTTGCCTACTCGTGATCACCCAGACCGGGAGAGGCCGATGCGTTCCCAAGCGACCACACCTCTTTAGTCTTGTCCCGCACTGCAAACCTGTAAGGCATGGTATCGTAGCGCTATATGGTGGTCTACACCTCTACCTATCCCTCTCATCTGCCTTCTGACACCTGTCGAACACCAGCGTGCACCCTCAGGCACCATCGCGTTCCGACCATTCCAGCAAGCGAACTTCCTTCCTTCTGGTAGCAGGGCACCCAGCTCGCGGCACCGTTCACGATGCCACCACCCAGCTGCTCAATCGCGCTAAGCCTCACGCGCCCCCGACCATATGCACCACGTCCATCGAGCGCCGCGTTTGGTCGAGCACGGCCACGACCCTTCTTTATTAAGCTCACCCGACACTCTCCCTCTCCGTTTCGTTCTTATCTACCCTCACTCGTGCCCGAGGCAAACAATTGCGCTCCAGAACATCTTCTTCCTCGGCTCCGTCTGCAGCCCCGCCGCGAGCACGTCGCCGTGCATGTCACAGCCATCACCCCTCCATCCCTTCTCTCTACTTTATTCTCATGTGTGTCTCTCTCCGTCTGGCCCTCCTAACTCGTCCGTTTACCCTCGCAGAAATCCACTTGGCGGTTGGGCTCCGTCGTTGATTTTTGTCAGTGCGGTGCTGTTCCCGTCACCACCCTCGCCGTAGATCCTTCAGGCGCCTAGGACTGCCCCTTTGAGGACACGGCACGGCGCCCAGATGCTCCGGGCCACAGCACCGCTGAGCCTTGCAAGGACACCGATGTTCCTTCTTTGACCCCCGAGCTGCTCCGCCTCTCCGTCACCTCTCCGTCGTCGCCCGCGTCGTCTACCTGGCGTCCATCGACGCGTTCTTCTCGACTAGGGTGACCACCTTCGCGCCGCATGGCCATCCATCGCGTCACCTCTTCTTCCCACGGCCGCCGCTGGTGAGACTCCGCCTTCCCTCCGTCGCTTTGTCGCCGTCACGCTGCTCGCTCTTGTTCATCGCAGATGAAACCGGCGTGGGCCGTCGGATGTCGATCCGGCGGCAGCATGCAAGCCTGCCTCGTGCATGGCATCAGGCCAGCGGACCCCGCTCATGCCCTTTGATTCCCGCGATCGGCCGCCCGCGAGGAAGAACTTCTGGGCCGGTCCGCCTCGGATCTGCTCGGCCCGGCTGAATTCAGCCCCTTCCCTCTCCTTTTCTTTTTCGCTGAAAACTAAGCCCCAGATGTGATCTGTTCAGTTTAAATTCACAAAAAATCATTTTTGTTCCAAATGGCCTGATTCAAATTTCGGCGTGATCTTATACAAATTCTTAATCATCTACACTTGCATGCATGTGCTTTATTGTTGTATATTTGTGGTCATAAATCAAACCCTAAAAAGTTACTGTATCTGCATTTTATTTATTATGTGATTTGTATGATTCATTTTTGCATGAGGTAAATTTTGCTGTGAAATAGATGTAAATACCCTTCTTTTGGCACAGGTCCCACACGGAGGAGCTTCCTGGATGTTGTTTTATTTACAAATAAAATTCTTGTCCAGAGAGCCCCTTCTTCATTTTTAGTTTGAAAAATACAAATAGTTTTGAAGCAAACCCAAGTGCTACTGGTAGATATGTAGGGTACTTTTGTGCCAAAGGAAATATTTTTCATAGTGGTAAATTCTTTTACAAATCAGAAAAATGCCAAACCAGTGAGGTTAGGTCACATTTAGTTTCAGCTATCCATGGGTATGCTTTCTCTGGTTGGTGATACTCTGATACTGGTGTGCCTAGCTATTTATGTGCCTGGTTCCTGCCTTGTTTAATTTGCCTAGATTATTTAGAAATTTATTTGCATGTGATTCTTGTGCAAGTGTGTTCTACATGTTGTTAGCTTTCAGTAGGTATGCTGCATGCATTTTTATGACTCACATAGAGTTTTAGGCCATTTAAATGGTTCCTAATCCATTTTTGGTTTTATAAAAGTCTTAACTACTGTTTTTAAAAGCCAAATTGAGTGAATCCAATTTCTGTAGCTTTATAAAGTCAAGCTTTACTCTCTGTGATTTTACCAAATTTTTGTGTGCATTATTCTGGAGTGGCTTGTTAAATTGGTGTTAGTGCTTATTTTACCCATAGGGCAATTGGGTTGTTTTTGTTTAAAATGTTTTGTAATGAACTTTGGCACCAGAACCTTTTTTGGTGGTTTCCAAGATTCATTACCTACCGGTATTAGTGCAGATTATATCTTGGTGTGAGCTAGAGCCTTTTCGAGTAGCGGTAAAATTAGCCCATTTATAAATAAAATGACCATCTGGCCCTAGGTGCTATTTATTTTGTATGTTTAGTGCCTCTGATTGAGTGGTTTGATACTGGTTTTGTATGAGTGGTTGATGCTATGGCCATGTGTTGATTGTTCTCCCTTTTCTTTTGCGACGTTAGAATGCGAACGCTATCGGAGAAGGAGATGATCTTGGTGAGGAATTCGAAGAGGAAGACAGAGCAGATGATTCATGAAGATGAAGTCCAGGGACATATAGCCAACAAAGGAAAGCAACCACTTGATGCATCTCTGGTCCCATATATCTTGCACTTGCATTATTACATGTTTTATAAAGTGCATGTCTTTTATTTGTTATATCGGTGGTTAGTGCCACCCGGAGTTTTATTAATCCACCCTTAGGGTGCAGCCCTCGTTGGTACCTACCGATCACACCTTTATTAGTGATAGGGTGCTTATCACCTTGTCATCCTTGTCGCCATTTTTCAAAGATGAATTGGACTATAGGTTGGGAGCCCTGGAAAAATGGTTATGAAAATGTTTTCCGGAAAGAAGTTTTTCGAAAACCTTGGAATGGGGTAGCACTGCCCAAGTGTGGGTTTATGAAAGGAAAAATGTTTATGGGAGGAAGATTTGCTGGAGGCAAGTGGAGAAAAGAAAATGTTTTCGAAAACTTTAGCGCCTAAGTACTCACCCGGACTGAAAGACAGTGCAACCACATTACCCCAAAGTGGGCACGGGGCGTAGCGTAGTAGTTTGTCTCGCCTTAGTTTGGGTCCTGCAAGTGTAGTGCAGTCCGACCATGGACGCTTCGACCGGGGTTCTTCCCATGATAAGGGACGCAACCCATTTGCCTGTTTAGGTACGCGGGTACAACTTATGAGCTCCCATTAAAAAATGCCTAAGTGGTTGGATGGAATTCCGGAGGGTCGGGTGTGCTGGGGACTTTGCTACTCCTGGATAGCCCCCGGACTCTGGTGTTGGGAGGTACAACTTATTCGACATGTCTTAGGCTAAGGCGAGCAGGTGAAAAACTACGATCGGGCACTTGTCGTGGCATATGTTGTTATGCAGGGATGATGCCCACACGATGAGCATTCAGATCTTGTGGGGGAAAGTGTACAACCTCTGCAGAGTGAAAACTATTCGAATAGTCGTGTCCGCGGTTATGGACGGTTGATACGCCTCCAACGTATCGATAATTTCTTATGTTCCATGCCACATTATTGATGTTATCTACATGTTTTATGCACACTTTATGTCATATTCGTGCATTTTCTGGAACTAACCTATTAACAAGATGCCGAAGTGCCAGTTCCTGTTTTCTGCTGTTTTTGGTTTCGGAAATCCTAGTAACGAAATATTCTCGGAATCGGACGAAATCAACGCCCAAGTTCCTATTTTCATCGGAAGCATCCGGAACACCCGGGAAGGACCGGAGGGGGGCATCGGGCCCCCGGACCATAGGCCGGCGCGGCCCAGGCCCTGGCCGCACCGCCATATGGTGTCGTCGCCCCTTCGACCCTCCTGCGCCGCCTCTTCGCCTATTTAAAGCCCCTGGATCGAAAACCCTGATACGTTCGACGAAACCCACAGAAACCTTCCAGAGCCGCCGCCATCGCGAAGCCAAGATCTGGGGGACAGGAGTCTCTGTTCCGGCACGCCACCGGAACGGGGAAGTGCCCCCGGAAGGCTTCTCCATCGACACCGCTGCCATCTCCACCGCCATCATCATCACCGCCGTCTGCTCCCATGAGGAGGAGTAGTTCTCCCGAGGCCGAGGGCTTCGCCGTAGCTATGTGGTTCATCTCTCTCCCATGTACCTCAATACAATAATCTCATGAGCTGCTTTACATGATTGAGATTCATATGAGTTTTGTATCACTACTATCTATGTGCTACTCTAGCAAAGTTATTAAAGTAGTTTTATTCCTCCTGCACGATGTAATGGTGACAGTGTGTGCATCCGTGTTAGTACTTGGTTTATGCTATGATCATGATCTCTTGTAGATTGCGAAGTTAACTATTGCTATGATAATATTGATGTGATCTATTCCTCCTACATATGCATGAAGGTGACAGGTGTGCATGCTATGTTAGTACTTGGTTTAGTCTTTTGATCTATCTTACACTATAAGGTTACCAAAATATGAACATAATTGTGGAGCTTGTTAACTCCGGCATTGAGGGTTCGTGTAATCCTACGCAATGTGTTCATCATCCAACAAAAGTGTAGAGTATGCATTTATCTATTCTGTTATGTGATCAATGTTGAGAGTGTCCACTAGTGAAAGTGTAATCCCTAGGCCTTGTTCCTAAATACTGTCGCTATCGCTGCTTGTTTACTCGTTTCTATCGCGTTACTACTCGCTGCAATACTACCACCATCAATTACACGCCGACAAGCTATTTTCCGGCACCGTTGCTACTTCTCATATATATTCATACCACCCGTATTTCACTATCTCTTCGCCGAACTAGTGCACCTATTAGGTGTGTTGGGGACACAAGAGACTTCTTGCTTTGTGGTTGCGGGGTTGCATGAGAGGGATATCTTTGACCTCTTCCTCCCCGAGTTCGATAAACCTTGGGTGATCCACTTAAGGGAAAACTTGCCGCCGTTCTACAAACCTCCGCTCTTGGAGGCCCAACACCGTCTACGGGAAAGGAGGGGAACGTAGACATCAAGCTTATTTTCACGGCGCCGTTGCCGTGAGGAAAGGTAAAAGGCACTCATACTTCGGTTCCAGTGTAACAGTACTTTTCCGGCGCCATTGTGTGTGTGCTCGAAGCTATTTCCTTTAGATCCTGCAATTGCATCTTTTTGTTTCTTGTTTACACTAGTTAGGCATAATGGAAAACAACAAAAATATGAGAGATCTTTATGAACTTTATCTTGAATTAGGACATGATGTGTTTGAAGAGAGAATTAAAAAACCCATGGAACTTTATATGCATGCTAATGGGAATGTTATTAATATGAATGCTTTGAACACTATTGTTGCTAATGCTATGGAAAATTCTAAGCTTGGGGAAGCTGGTTTTGATGAGCTTGAAATTTTTAGTCCCCCAAGCATTGAGGAGGAAATTTACTTTGATGATACTTTGCCTCCAATTTATGATGATTATAATGATAGTAGTCTTTTGGTACCGCCTGTTATGGAGGATAAATTTGATTATGATTACAATATGCCTCCTATATTTGATGATGAGAATAAAAATGATAGCTACTTTGTTGAATTTGCTCCCACAATTACTACTAAAATTGATTATGCTTATGTGGAGAGTAATAATTTTATGCATGAGACCCATGATAAGAATGCTTTATGTGATAGTTATATTGTTGAGTTTGCTCATGATGCTACTGAAAGTTATTATGAGAGAGGAAAATATGGTTGTAGAAATTTTCATGTTGCTAAAACACCTCTCTATGTGCTGAAATTTTTGAAGCTACACTTGTTCTATCTTCCTATGCTTGTTACTTTGCTCTTCATGAACTTGTTTATTTACAAGATTCCTTTTCATAGGAAGCATGTTAGGCTTAAATGTGTTTTGAATTTGCCTCTTGATGCTCTCTTTTTGCTTCAAATACTATTTCTTGCGAGTGCATCATTAAAACTGCTGAGCCCATCTTAATGGCTATAAAGAAAGAACTTCTTGGGAGATAACCCATGTGTTATTTTGCTACAGTACTTTGTTTTATATTTGTGTCTTGGAAGTTGTTTACTACTGTAGCAACCTCTCCTTATCTTAGTTTTGTGTTTTGTTGTGCCAAGTAAAGTCGTTGATAGCAAGATTCATACTAGATTTGGATTACTGCGCAGAAACAGATTTCTTTGCTGTCACGAATCTGGGCAAAATTCTCTGTAGGTAACTCAGAAAATTATGCCAATTTACGTGAGTGATCCTCAGATATGTACGCAACTTTCATTCAATTTGGGCATTTTCATTTGAGCAAGTCTGGTGCCTCAATAAAATTCGTCTTTACGGACTGTTCTGTTTTGACAGATTCTGCCTTTTATTTCGCATTGCTTCTTTTGCTATGTGGGATGGATTTCTTTGTTCCATAGACTTCCAGTAGCTTTGGGCAATGTCCAGAAGTGTTAAGAATGATTGTGTCACCTCTTAACATGTGAGTTTTTTATTATGCACTAACCCTCTAATGAGTTGTTTTGAGTTTGGTGTGAAGGAAGTTTTCAAGGGTCAAGAGAGGAGGATGATACAATGTGATCAAGAAGAGTGAAAAGTCTAAGCTTGGGGATGCCCCGGTGGTTCACCCCTGCATATTTCAAGAAGACTCAAGCATCTAAGCTTGGGGATGCCCAAGGCATCCCCTTCTTCATCGACAACATTATCAGGTTCCTCTAATGAAACTATATTTTTATTCCATCACATCTTATGTGCTTTACTTGGAGCGTCGGTTTGTTTTTTGTTTTTGTTTTGTTTGAATAAAATGGATCCTAGCATTCACTGTGTGGGAGAGAGACACGCTCCGCTGTTGCATATGGACAAGTATGTCCTTAGGCTTTACTCATAATATTCATGGCGAAGTTTCTTCTTCGTTAAATTGTTATATGGTTGGAATTGGAAAATGCTACATGTAGTAATTGCTAAAATGTCTTGGATAATGTGATACTTGGCAATTGTTGTGCTCATGTTTAAGCTCTTGCATCATATACTTTGCACCCATTAATGAAGAAATACATAGAGCATGCTAAAATTTGGTTTGCATATTTGGTCTCTCTAAGGTCTAGATAATTTCTAGTATTGAGTTTGAACAACAAGGAAGACGGTGTAGAGTCTTATAATGTTTTCAATATGTCTTTTATGTGAGTTTTGCTGCACCGGTTCATCCTTGTGTTTGTTTCAAATAACCTTGCTAGCCTAAGCCTTGTATCGAGAGGGAATACTTCTCATGCATCCAAATCCTTGAGCCAAACAACACTATGCCATTTGTGTCCACCATACCTACCTACTACATGGTATTTCCTGCCATTCCAAAGTAAATTGCTTGAGTGCTACCTTTAAACAATTCAAAATTTATCACCTCTTGATTTGTGTCAATGTTTTATAGCTCATGAGGAAGTATGTGGTGTTTATCTTTCAATCTTGTTGGGCAACTTTCACCAATGGACTGGTGGCTTCATCCGCTTATCCAATAATTTTGCAAAAAGAGCTGGCAATGGGATTCCCAGTCCCAAATTAATTAACAAAAATAGACACTCCTCCATGGTATGTGATTGTTGGACGGCACCCGAAGGATTCGGTTAGCCATAGCTTGTGTAAGCAAAGGTTGGGAGGAGTGTCATCATAATAAAACTAAAATAAAAAGGCACTCCTTCATGGTATGAGATTGTTGGCGGGCACCCGAGGATTCGGTTAGCCATGGTTTGTGAAAGAAAGGTTGGAAGGAGTGCCACCCAAAAATAAAATAAAATGGGAGCCGCTCTTTGAAGGTTTGTCTGGCAAGGGGGTTAGAGTACCCGCTACCATTCGTTGACAACAACATACACCTCTCAAAACTTTATTTTTATGCTCTCTATATGTTTTCAAAATAAAAGCTCTAGCACAAATATAGCAATCGATGCTTTTCCTCTATGGAGGACCATTCTTTTACTTTCAATGTTGAGTCAGTTCACCTATTTCTCTCCACCTCAAGAAGCAAACACTTGTGTGAACTGTGCATTGATTCCTACATACTTGCTTATTGCACTTATTATATTACTCTATGTTGACAATATCAATGAGATATACATGTTACAAGTTGAAAGCAACCGCTGAAACTTAATCTTCCTTTGTGTTGCTTCAATGCCTTTACTTTGAATTATTGCTTTATGAGTTAACTCTTATGCAAGACTTAATTGATGCTTGTCTTGAAGTGCTATTCATGAAAAGTCTTTGCTATATGATTCACTTGTTTACTCATGTCATATACATTGTTTTGATCGCTGCATTCACTACATATGCTTTACAAATAGTATGATCAAGGTTATGATGGCATGTCACTCCAGAAATTATCTTGTTATCGTTTTACCTCGCTCGGGACGAGCGGAACTAAGCTTGGGGATGCCGATACGCCTCCAACGTATCGATAATTTCTTATGTTCCATGCCACATTATTGATGTTATCTACATGTTTTATGCACACTTTATGTCATATTCGTGCATTTTCCGGAACTAACCTATTAACAAGATGCCGAAGTGCCGGTTCCTCGTTTTCTCGCTGTTTTTGGTTTCGGAAATCCTAGTAACGAAATATTCTCGGAATCGGACGAAATCAACGCCCAAGTTCCTATTTTCACCGGAAGCATCCAGAACACCGGGAAGGACCGGAGGGGGGCACCGGGCCCCTGGACCATAGGCCGGCGCGGCCCGGGCCCCGGCCGCGCCGCCCTATGGTGTCGTCGCCCTTCGACCCTCCTGCGCCGCCTCTTCGCCTATTTAAAGCCCCTGGATCGAAAACCACGATACGTTCAACGAAACCCACGAAACCTTCCGGAGCCGCCGCCATCGCGAAGCCAAGATCGGGGGACAGGAGTCTCTGTTCCGGCACGCCGCCGGAACGGGGAAGTGCCCCCGGAAGGCTTCTCCATCGACACCGCTGCCATCTCCACTGCCATCATCATCACCGCTGCTGCTCCCATGAGGAGGGAGTAGTTCTCCCGAGGCTGAGGGCTTCGCTGTAGCTATGTGGTTCATCTCTCTCCCATGTACCTCAATACAATAATCTCATGAGCTGCTTTACATGATTGAGATTCATATGAGTTTTGTATCACTACTATCTATGTGCTACTCTAGCAAAGTTATTAAAGTAGTTTTATTCCTCCTGCACGATGTAATGGTGACGGTGTGTGCATCCGTGTTAGTACTTGGTTTATGCTATGATCATGATCTCTTGTAGATTGCGAAGTTAACTATTGCTATGATAATATTGATGTGATCTATTCCTCCTACATATGCATGAAGGTGACGAGTGTGCATGCTATGTTAGTACTTGGTTTAGTCTTTTGATCTATCTTACACTATAAGGTTACCAAAATATGAACATAATTGTGGAGCTTGTTAACTCCGGCATTGAGGGTTCGTGTAATCCTACGCAATGTGTTCATCATCCAACAAAAGTGTAGAGTATGCATTTATCTATTCTGTTATGTGATCAATGTTGAGAGTGTCCACTAGTGAAAGTGTAATCCCTAGGCCTTGTTCCTAAATACCGTTGCTATCGCTGCTTGTTTACTCGTTTTATCGCGTTACTACTGCTCGCAATACTACCACCATCAATTACACGCCGACAAGCTATTTTCCGGCACCGTTGCTACTCGCTCATATATATTCATACCACCCGTATTTCACTATCTCTTCGCCGAACTAGTGCACCTATTAGGTGTGTTGGGGACACAAGAGACTTCTTGCTTTGTGGTTGCGGGGTTGCATGAGAGGGATATCTTTGACCTCTTCCTCCCTGAGTTCGATAAACCTTGGGTGATCCACTTAAGGGAAAACTTGCTGCTGTTCTACAAACCTCTGCTCTTGGAGGCCCAACACTGTCTACAGGAAAGGAGGGGGAACGTAGACATCAACGGTCGGGAAGGCTGTTGCTTAGCCTGAAGAGTTTTGTTTTATAAAAGTGATTTCTCAAAAATGTTTCGGAAAAAGGAAGCCAGTGGGACTGGTGGAAATGTACCTGGGAGGTATGGTGGAAAAGCTGGAATTGTTGGAATGGCCATTTGAGATGGCCGGAAATGAAAATGGCTCATCCTTACCTATTAGTCTGCAAACAAACTGATTTACAAAAAGGTTTCAACAAAGATATAGAGATGTCATACTCTCGAGAGGAACTACCTCTCGCTCCTTGTCGCCCTAGTTAGTGTCTGTTCCTTGCTACTGCCAAATTGCATATCCTTTACTTCTCTCTAAGGTGGTTTGCGAGTACAATTCATAATGTACTCATTGCTTTGTCCCTGGCTATTTACTTGGCCAGACTTGGTGGAGTTCGATCGATGAAGGAGTTGACGACGTCTATGCGAGCTAGGAACGTCTTCCCAGTCAGTTGCATGTAGGGTTATGGCATGACTTGGGCCATGCGAACGCTTTCGTCTGAAGTATTTCAGCTTTTGGATTGGTGATCTCCTTCCATTGCGGCTCTTATGTAAGTATTGGTCATGTGACCCGTTGTAATCTGTTTATTCGGTACTGTAATGGATGATGTATTTGATACCAGTTCAGTTATGCTTTAACGACACACTGATCATGGGATCGTGAATGTGTATGCATAACGGGTGTTTCGGACAGCTAGTTCGGGGCCCCACAGCAGTGGAGCAACATAGCATCAAACCGGCACCTGCCAGTCAACACGGGGAAAAAGCTTCGCCGAACAGAGCAAGTCGCCACGGCCACCTCAAACCACCATTGTTCACCCACCTCTGCAGTTCCCAAGACGGCTCCTCCAGAAAGGGGTCCGACGTCGCAACGTTGCCGCCGTCCGCAAGGAAAACACCGGGTTTTCGCCCACGCAGAGGAGGGTAGTGAGAGTGGTACCTCGACGAGGCCTTCAAGAAGGAGCGCGGCGCCGGCGGCGTCGTCCTCGTCGTGGTTGCCCAAAGGTTTCCCCCGGTACCACTAGACAGCACCACCCTTTGCCCAACACCTAAATCCGGTGGCCGAAACCACCGAGCTCCAGATCTGGTAAGGGACGAACAAGTCGAGGAGGAGGAGGTTTCATCTTCAGCTCTGGCAACCGGGCCGGCGAAGCAGACCGGTGCCGCGACCCTCAACCTCCGTCGCCTCGCCGCCCGCGCGGCCGAGAACGACGGCCATCACACAACCACGGCCGCCGCCCCTCCGCAGGGCCGACACCGTCCACACCCGCCCAGGGCTGCCGCCCTAGCTCCTAGAGCCCCCACCGAGGTGGCCGCCGGCAGGGAGAGCCCACCGAGCAGCAGCCACGACCATGGCGAACCTCGCGCGGCGGTCCTCCACCTAGTCGCCGCGGGAGGAGCGGGGGCCAAGATCCCCGCCGCCCCCTTCACCGGCGCCGCGTGCTTTGACGGCGGTGCCTCTGGGGGCGACGAGGAGGAGGGGAGGAGGGAGGGCCGGCGGCAGAGCGCGCTAGGGTTCGCTCCCTCGGTCGCCAGGAGGGGGCGACGCGAGGGGGGCAGTTCCACCAGTAGTCGATTGTCTTTTCTCGAGATTAGTTGCACAGCAAACTATAGGCAAAGTAGTGATCAAAATCACGACAATATAAAAAGAAGCAGAAAGCAACATAGATGGAAGACAAGTGAAGCACCTTGTTCGATCTGTTGCTGGAGCCGGTAGTAGTCTAGCTCGTCCATCACATCCTCTGAGTCATAAAGCAGCTCACTGAGATCATCCAGCGACTGGGCGAGAGGCTTGTTGTCAATCCTCCTTCCCTCGGCAGCAGCAAGAACCATTTCCACGTTCCTCATCTCAAACTTGAGCTTCTCCACATCTTCATCAAGCCCGACTTCACGAGTCCATGCTTCCATCTGTCCAGTGAAGAAGCTTCCGAGGATGCTTTGCACCATCCATCCTATTGCTGCGTCAACTACCGTGCCAACAAACCCCGCCATCTCCCTACTGCAGCACAGCAGTGGCAGGAGCAAAAGCAAAAGCAGGCCTTGCAAAGGGGAGAAACAAAACAGAAGGATTCAGAGGGGAGTAGAGCAATAAATGCATCGAAAGGAACTGGGAAGAGCCAAACTACGCACCAAAACCAGCTAACTTTACCAAGTAACAATAGGATCCCTCCAAGCTTCAGTAGACGCACAGGCCCTTCTCATGGCAGCTCAAAGCAGGTCCACACAGCCGTGCAAATATGGGAGCCCTTGAGTCAGGTATGGCTCCACACAGTTGAACTGTTGTATGACTGCAATAAGCATTTCCTCCTTACCACTGAACAAAACGTAGCTGTCAGCTTCCAAGTGCAGAGCACTTTCGTAGAAAAGAGATGTGAGTGGGATCCCGCTTAAATACCACTTATAGTTCATTTTGTCATTTGCAGTGCAAATTTTGTCTTAAAATTTACACTAAAAATAACAAAATGTACTATAAGTGTGATTTAGGTAGGATCCCACTTGATACCTTAGTGGAAACTGAGCTGCTAACAAACAGCACGTTAGCTTGGTCTACAAACAACGGATGCCAAGGAGGCAAGATGTGGTACAAAATCACCAGACTTTTGTTACCTGTGTCAGTGTGCTGCGGACCAGTGAGGGTGACCCGCCTAGGCGCCAGGGGAGATCCGTGGGCAAAGATGAGCCCACTAGACGACGGGATGGTGGGACGGTGATCGCCGACCAACGTGTTGGCCCCGCATAGACTTTGGCTGCAGGTTCTCGGGTGCGGCATTTCCTCGAACACGCCCAGGGCGCAGCCGCGCTGGAAGGCCGTGGCTTGGACCGGTCGGCATGCGAACATGCGCCCGCACTTCCGAACGTGAGGACGGGCGCGCCCATGAGGCCATGAGTGCCGCGGTGGCAGTGGTGGAAAAGTTTGAGAGGAGTTCTCTGTATGGAGTGGGTTAATAGACAGTTGCGCGGTGGCGCCGACCGCCGGGGCCGAGGCCGTGATGACTGATGAGACGAAGAGTGCAGTTTCCAGAGCAGCACGACCCCGTTTTTTTTATGTAATCGTATATTTCATTAGACAGTCTGTTTACAGAGATTACACATATGGTGACTACACAAGACAAACATTTATGTCAAGTAACTTTGCACAAAGAAACCCACAAGAAGTAAAACTACAAGTTCACTCTTGGAGAAACCTGTTGTTGGTGAGTTTGGACTTTTGGTTGCTATTGCATTATATTGGATGTATAGATCTTGGTTGCTGAGGTGAGGTCTCTTGACAGTTAATTTCTTATGTTCTCTTGCTGGCACTATTGGCATGTAGTTATATTTATTCCAATTTCATATGAGTAGCATGAGTATGTTCTTTTGTTTGTTCTTAAGTTCTCTTATTTTCTGTTGTATATACTTTCTATAAATATAAAAGGATGCACACTTCTGGTTTACACAACGAGTATGAAGAAGCAAATGACTGAATATCATGCCCTGCAATTTTGATTTTGAGAACTTATATGTGATTGTGCTCTGGTCCAGGTCTCCTTAGGCAAATACAACAAATCGTAAGTTGTCCAATTTCCTTAATTGAATTTAATGTTCCATGAGTTCTGTTGAATGTACTCTTCATCCGATATTAGGACTCAACATTTTGGTTTTCTAATACCTCTCAAAATACTCATTGGTAAAAGAAGTTCATACAACAATTGTATGTTCTCTTGCATTTTGTTTTCAAAGTACTGGGGAACATAGTAACTACTGATGGTTTACCATATCAAATTGCAGTACTTAATTATGTTCCATACCCAATGGCATCCATTTCCCAAAAAGGCATATAACTTGCATGTAGTTCACATATTTCACATTAGATATTCGGTCACTTCTCCCTCTTGGTATCTAGATTTTATAAAATGAAAATTTATGAGACATTGATCTATATGACACCTTATCTTTAGGTTCGTCAACCATGTAAAAAATAAAATAAACCGCCTTCCGTGCATTTTTTTAAGGTTTTGAAAATCGATGCATTTATATATACCTACTCTATTATTTTTTTAGATGAATATAGCAATCAAAAACCTCAGTTGCTCAGACTATACTATTATATTTCTGTTTACATGTGTGCTGTGATACCCAACTGTAGTTTGGTAGGTAGGTGCAAGATTCACAAATGCAGAGTGTTGGAGAGAAAAGGGTGATTATGGATGCAGAAGCCTGAAGCTCTATGGAGCAGCACCAACCTCCTAAGCTTTCATGTTTGTAACCAACAATTGTTGTAAAAAAATGATTAATGTGATGTTCAGTAGAGTTCTGTTCACCATGTAAATTTGCTTTTGTCAGTACAGTTTGCAAGAAGTGTGTTGTGAACATCTCCCAGGAACACATTGTGTGATGTTGATGCAACAAATTCCTAATGCACCGATTACAATGGCAGGAAATGACGTTGTTACCTGGTTAGCGTGGTTAATAATACGGTCTGGAGGGTACATGTGTCCAATTCAGAGGGTAGAATTGAGAAGTTTAACTATGTAGAAATCCTTGTGTTCCTCTACCACCATTGGATTGTACATCTTCACAACCTTTCTACAGGACCATCCATCTAATAATTCTATCTCTGTACATCATTATAATCCGTCTCCTATGTGAAAGAATTAACCAACAAGAACTCAACACGAACAAAAAGACACACCAAACGGCGAGGAATATAATCCTCTGTATTACAGCAGGGGCTTCTGCTAGTATCTTACAATGAAAACATGGAGTATGAAAACGTACCTACTAACGTTCCTACATTGGGTATAAAGCAGTTGCCATCTCTCAAGTAAGTGGACATTGTTTCACCTTAGTAATCTTGCACACACATTGCATGCCCAACTAATATACAGATTAAAATCACATTACATTTCTACTAATGATACATGTCAAGGAGGCGACAATATCTTTGTCAAGTTCATGCCCTCAAAATAGTTTTCCAACAAATCTTTGAGGACGACAACTTAAAGGTCAAAGACCTCACATAAGTATCTGAATCGAAAGATTTGACTAAAGTTCCCAACCAATAATAATTGACAATATCATAAATATATATTAGAATATTCAAAAAAATATAGTAGAATATTCTTTAGCGAAAAGAGATTTGGAAAATTACAAGTAATGCACAAGATTGCAGGATGTCCGAACATAGGCATGTTTTCTCCCAAGCGTCTCAGGAGGAGGGACACTTGAGCGTCGGAGGCCCATCCGGCGGTGGACGGCGTGGAGGGCCTCGATAGCGTAGGCCTTGCCGAGTTCGGCGACCAGAGGGATAGAATCGTCGGGAGAGGCGGCAGGGATGCAGTGGGAGATGCAACGCATGTCCAGCACCAGTAGCATCGGTAGCACCATGCGCCGACACCCCATCCTCCTCCTTCTCCCTACCGCCGGCACCCATGAGGTTGGTTCACTCAGGAAAAAATGTCATTTGGTTCACTCCGGTGTTGGTCACGCACCAAGGTTCTCAACGGACTCTGGAAAATCTTCCACGCCTCCGACTTGCTTTGGCGAGAGAACGACACCGGCACGATCTGACAAGTGAATGTCGCCTTCGTGAAACTCGCCCGAGTTTTTGTCGTCATCGATATACTTCGCGAGGTCATCGTCGTTCAGGCGTGCCGGCCAATCCGACGGCCCTCCCTTGCTTGCCTTGGAGATGAGGTATTTCAGAGATGATCAGATGATAGGTGTGTTATGTATACCATATGTTTGTGTATAGCATCTCCTATCACTATGAAAATGATCGTTGGCATGCACAAAGTATAAAATATGTTGACATGTTCTCTGTTTAGGAAACTGATCGTTGGGCATGCCATGATATACGCGTACATAAAATTTGGTAGCATATCCATCATTTAGGAATTCCATCTTTGGTTGCACGCTCATACTCATAAACGAAATTTCTGGAGAGGAGAACTCTAGCACTGATGGTCCCCGCAAAAAATAACTCTAGCTCTGATGGAGGGAGTATCTGATTAGTTGCACATAATTTCCTGATTTTTAGGTTATGCAGCGATTTTTTTCAAAACATACCTTTTCTTCATGGCACCTGTGTATCGTCGGATGTATATCGGACGGACCGGATAAAGACAAATGCAAAGTGCAAAGTGGACGTACCATCACCAATTTGAATAATAATATATTTAGGAATTCCATCTTTGGTTGCACGCTCATAAACAAAGTTTATGGAGAGGAGAACTCTAGCGCTGATGGTCCCTGCAAAAATAACTCTAGCTCTGATGGAGGGAGTATCTGATTAATTGCACATAATTTCATGATTTTTAGGTTATGCAGTGATTTTTTCAAAACATACCTTTTCTTCATGGAACCTGTGTGTCGTCGGATGTAGACTGAACGGACCGGATAAAGACAAAATGCAAAGTGCAAAATGAACGTACCATCACCAACTCCAATATAATGATATAGATCAGTCGAGGCAAAAAATTAAGATAGTTTAGCTAAGGAGGTCATCACGCTGGGCAACTCGTACCGCTGCCAGGTAGGATGATGTACGATACTATGATTGAATGCAACATTCCTAAAAATAAATATATATTTTTTTAGGTAACAAATTCCTAAGGAAACCAAGTAAGGAAATGCCCGTGATTTTGTTTCCTAATTATTTGTATCGTGATTGATTGACATCATGAGCGCTAAAGATGGCTATCAGATTGTTTCCTTATTAATTAGCATGTCATATTATTTCCTTATTAATTCGTAGCATGATCGAATTGTTTCCATGATTGTTGTGGGATTGGATGTCAAACAGAGACTGTAGGATTAGATTGGATGGACATGATGCTTCTAATAACGACCATCAAACATGTTGAGTATCAATCGACCAACTCTAATTTAATACTCTAGTAAAGATGGTGAGGAGACAATTGTACAGTTCCAATTCCCATGAGTTTTCCAAATTGCTATCCTGCGCAGGATATGTTACAAAATTCCGAAGTGGCCTGTACTGTCGACATTAGGTAATCATCCCAGGGGGAGGCAACATGTGATTCAGAATGACGAGATTTTTGTTACCTGTGTGCCGCGGACCAGTGAGGGTGAGCCTGAGCCGCAAGGGCCAGGGAGCCCCATGGGCAAGATAAGCCCGCCACATCAGTCCACCATTCGACGGATGCCGAGACAGAGATCGCCGATGTTGACGGCCTCCCGCCCCCCCGGGCGTTGGCCCCCATGGACTTTGGCTGCAGGTTCTGTGGTGGAGCATTTCCTCGAACACGTTGAGGGCGTAGCCGCGCTGGAAGTCCGTGGCCTGGACCGCGTCGGCACGCGTGCTTGTGCATGCCGAGGTAGATGGACTCGCACATGGGTGCCGCGATAGTGGTAGGGCGGTTGCCGGCGGCGCGGAAACACTCCAGAGGAGGTATCTGTTTGATGGTGGAAACAGTGGCGCGGTGGCGCAAAGGCCGTCTGATGACTGACCAGACGAAGAGTGTAGTTTCAGAGCAGCATGACCCCGTTGTTGGTGCGTTTGGTCTCGATTCCGTGCGTTGCCACGGGTAACAAAACATGTTAAAAACTGAAAATATTAAAATATAAACATCAATCATCATTGAACACCCCAAAAAGATGGCACATATCTTGGTCTCAAGAACAACAGAAAAACATATTTAGAGTAATAGATGCAACCTACGAAGTCTACACCACAATTTTAATATTGTGCGCAATTTATACTCGGTAAACAATTATTTCAGTAAAACTATATAGGCTAGCCTTGCATATGTTTCACGTCGATCTGATCGAATTGGAGCGAGTATATCACAAGGTTCTATACACAGTTTTTAGACATGATAACTAAGTAAAATTGTACAAATCTGATTAATATATGGCGTTTAGAGTCTTGAATGTCACTTTCTTACAGTATAGCAGGAATGTATATTTCTCGCAAAAGAAGAAATAAAGTAATTTGAAAAATATATTGCATGCCCTCTTCTCCTATTATGAAAATATTCATAATCATGCGAATGGATGAAAATCACTTTCTAGTTTCTTTGCTTCAAATATGTACATAGTATGACCTAAAAGAACAATACGCAAAAAAATCAGTAGACACAACAAACTGAGCTGTTAATTTCTGCAGAAAGTTCTCATTTCATGATATTTGAAGCGATACTAAGTAGTGAAGAGAAAACAAATGCCAATGCTCAATAAAAACACCAAACTCACTGGCTCTAATTCAGCACATAAGTAATAATCACCCTTCTAGTTTTCTATGCAAATACAACTGTATTGTATCTAGACTATTGTAAAGTTTGGAGTAGAGCTAGACGATTAAATAATGAGAAACCCACCATTCATCTTTTTGGGCCAGTCAAAGTTGCTTAGATCAAAGATTTTTGATAGTTTTTTCAGTCACAAAGGTAAATAATCTCCATTGAATGATATAGCTTGTGATATAAACACCAGTTCTTACATGCATGCACTGTGAAAGCAGAAAGTGAATACAATATTTGCTCTATCAACTATAAATTTGATTGTTGATGACTTCAGCTAGAACACGGGGCAAACTGCATGCGCCAATGTTAGTGTTTCTTCTTAAATTTCTTGAAGCACACTGTTAGCTGATTTGATTTGGACCAGTTATCCCAACTTCCTATGATCATCTCTTCTCTTCTTATCTGCCTGAAGGGAACTTGTGAAGAATTTTGGTATTTTCAATGAATTGTTGTAATGAACAGTGGTAATTCTGCAAATTGCAAATTAAATACAAGCAACATATTTAAAGGGAAGTATCAGTAATTATTATCACCCAACATCATCAAACCAGTAGTAAAATTCATGACTATCTAACGATCTTTTATCATTTAATAGAGCAGCCTAGTAGTATCATGAGAACACCGAAGGACACAATTTAATCATGAAAATATGGGCTATTTATTTGATCTAATGGCGTCTCTCTGAAAACAGAAAGCACAACTGTAGCAATAATGGGTCTAGACTATAGCAATGCAAGAAAGAACATTTTAAATTGCGTCAGCATTTCCTTGTTCCTTGATTGGCCAACAAAATTAGAGCCCACACTGTAGCGATGCAAGAAAGGACACAGTGTAGACATCTATTTTTGACACCTGAAAAAGAGAGTAAGTAAAATTTCAGAAGTGGATATTTGTTCTTATAGCGGAAAGATGCACAAACCGAGGAATCTTACCGGTCACAAAATGTGTATTGTAAAAGGCAGCTAGATGAAGTTATGCAAAAGCATAAGAATTAGCAAAGGATTTATTGTGCCTGAAAGTAAATTTTCAATGCATAAAAACAATGAAAACGAGAAGGATATAGCTGCCAAGAAATTTCTTTGTAGAAGGTATATAAAAAAGTAGATGCAACATGTCATGTAAAATATTGTTTCTCTGCATTATTCACATAACCATCCTAATAACTTTACAGATTTGACCAAATGGGTAAATAAATTTCAAAACCTGATTGGTTGTTTCATAAAACACAAATATGCAGCCTAAAATATCAATATACAATATTGCCAGATAGCAGCAAAACCTCCAGCATAACAAGATAAACCGGGTAGCTGGGGATCAGAAAAAAGGAGCTGAATAACAAAAGGCGAATGAATCAAAGTAACATCCCAACATGGACAGCCCTGGACCAGTGCGCCTCCAACCTCGCTCCTGGACATAGATCGGCCAAATCACGCTGGAGGAAAGGGGGAGAGAACACGTGCACCTTAGGTGTGAGCGAGATATCAAGTAGCCTTGAGCAGGATGGGATGTGCAAGCACTAACTTGAACCGGCATCGCGAGCCAAAGTCCGTCTTCGATCCACCCCCTGATCGAAACATGCGGAAGAATATGTGTGATTCATGGAGCTCAGGATCCACATCTTCAATCCACCCCTGATCCAAACTTAATGTAGTTCTGTTTCAGCAAGGATAAGCAAACACCCTCAAAGCGTTTAACCTTCAGAAAAGTTCCCATTTCTATGTAGCGATCACATTTGTGTAGAGATCTTCATCATGGGTTATTTCTCAATAGTAAGATGAGAAAACTAAAAAGCTCGTAAATAGTAAGATGAGCAAAATTCTAGTCTTAGACAAACAACTGATCTACCAAACATTACAACTTTCAAAGACGCCAACAGAAGTGTCTTACTTGATGCGGAATAAGATGGCTCTGCCCCTAACCTCAATGGCTCTATGAAGTTAACCTACTGATGGGAGACACTCAAGTGTTCGCAAGGATAAACAATTTTACCTCCAAAAAGAATAATATAATTTTCTCTCCCATCAGTGGGTTAACTTCATAGAGCCATTGAGGTTAAGGGCAGAGACATCTCTTATTCTGCAGCAAGTAAGACACTTTTGTTGGCGTCTATGAAAGCATAGCAGATAAACTGCTTATTCAAGCCACCAAAATAACTGGAACATAATCTGTGGAAATACATTAATGAAAAAGACTCTCTAATGAAAAATATTATAAGATCAATTAGTATTACAGAAAGTGTTCAGATGCCCACAGTAAATCACGTAATATGGCTGGTCTGGTGGCTGCTGACTGTCAATATTTATTAGGCATTCTCCTATGATATCCAGATTTTATAGTATTGTACCGTACATCTAGTTTGCTAAATCTTCTGAAATTACAGCACCATCCACATTGACAAGTTAAAACAATGCCCAGAAAAATCAGTGCAGGTCGACCGCAAAGTCACCAATCATCAGGACCTGGTTTAGACATACTAACTAATAGTGAGTGTCCACCAAAAGAAATAATCTTCAAACCTTGGTCCCAATTAAAGTGAAACATTAGGTATGGTTGTACATCAAAAGTACTAATTTTCTGTGTAGACCGTCTCTTGTTAATGATGAGGATAATCCAGTTCCTGTCCACTGATATGCATTACCATGGAATCAACTTTGTTGACCTACAATTTCTTTTTTGGGACAGTCTTATTTTTGGGTAAAAATTTAAAAATAGGGTGGGGTATAGCAAACAATTTCCAATTGCAACAAGAATCAACTGCCACTTTCAACGTGGTATAGAACTTACTTTTTGCACTGTTCCGCTATTCCCATTGACATGAAAAAGAAAAAAATACGAAAAAGCTAGAGAATCACGAGTAGAAGAAAATACCATAGCAATTTGTAGCTTTACCCATCTGCGACAGCCGTTCCTGAAGTCGACAGTGATTCTACTTGACCACATACTCTTATAACTACTTCATTCTGAAAGCAAACATTGCAAAGTGTTACTGTCTTGATATTTATTCTAGAACATGACAAGGAAGGCTAATAGCAAGGAAACTGCATGACAAATGGAAATCTAATAAGTGAGAATTTTGCACAGCTTGGTTAGAAATAAATCATGTCCATCAGCAACGTGGAACGTAAATCATAATATCACTGCTAGGATAATTTTAAAAATAAGTTTTTCTCTACTTACCAGATGGCTTATAGAACGACCTATAGATATACGTATACTATATGGTACAGGCTTACATAAAAGTGAAAACACAAATCCTGGCACAAAATAACAATATACGCGAAGAGCAAAACATATATACGATTGAAATATAAACAGATCGCGTGAAAAGTTCCATTTGACCATTCCATATGAGTATACAAATATAACATTTGTTTAAATTTACATGTAGTTCACCAAATCCGAGTCAAACGTGTTGCATTAACATGTCCCAAAACATATTTCTAGCATACAATTAACCTGTAGAAACATGTTTCGGAACAGTTTCTCGTTAAATCATCAATACATTGCACATATCTGGAGAAAAATCAATAAGATGTACTCACATCGATACCATATTAGTTACCAAATTCAATAGAAACAGCTCTCAGAGTAGTATGTCACAAGGTTCATTGCTATCACGAGCTCACATACAAAGCAGGCACCAGACCTGCTATCTTCCCATCCCTTCTAGATCTATTTTTCTTTACCGCAAATAGCAACAGATGCCCTATTAGAAATCTTTCATTTGCAGCCAGGTTACAAGTAATAAGTGGTGATGTCATAAGAACTTACGTAGTACCAACCATCAACCTCATATTCGATCGACATCTTCTCGAGAGTTCAAACTCAGCTAACAAAAGTTACATAAATATGTGTTAACTTGATTGATTTGGCATTCACTTCGAAAATAGAGACAACTTTGATTATTTCGACGTTCACTTGAGGTCAGTTTTGAGTGCAAAAAAATAGAAAACTGAAAAAATAACTGGAGAAACATGTTTCGGAACAGTTTCTCGTTAAATCATCAATACATTGCACATATCTGGAGAAAAATCAATAAGATGTACTCACATCGATACCATATTAGTTACCAAATTCAATAGAAACAGCTCTCAGAGTAGTATGTCACAAGGTTCATTGCTATCACGAGCTCACATACAAAGCAGGCACCAGACCTGCTATCTTCCCATCCCTTCTAGATCTATTTTTCTTTACCGCAAATAGCAACAGTTGCCCTATTAAAAATCTTTCATTTGCAGCCAGGTTACAAGTAATAAGTGGTGATGTCATAAGAACTTACGTAGTACCAACCATCAACCTCATATTCGATCGACATCTTCTCGAGAGTTCAAACTCAGCTAACAAAAGTTACATAAATATGTGTTAACTTGATTGATTTGGCATTCACTTCGAAAATAGAGACAACTTTGATTATTTCGACGTTCACTTGAGGTCAGTTTTGAGTGCAAAAAAATAGAAAACTGAAAAAATAACCAACTAAATGTAAACCAGTATCAAATGAACATCAACTAATTTAGCTTCAGGAAACAAATAATTACCCCACTATAAGAGATGATTGTTTTCCTGATAACTGATGCCCCATCAAACTTGATGCATTCAACTTCAGAAAGATAAGATTTAGCCAGGAATTGCACCCTATGTACCTCGTCATCGCCGCCTTGTGAAGTCATACAATGCTTTCCCGGATTGAGGATTCCCGAAACTGGAACTCTTATCAGTATCCTCGTGTGATCCAGAACTTCGACTCCCACACCCGCATGGAGGTTGTCAAACGACTCATGCTTTTGTAGGACAGATGTTGAATATGATGGTGGTTCTTCACGTATCTGAAATGAAACACAGATGGATATCAGGAACAATGTTTTTAATGCAGATACATGTGAAATCACAGGGTAGAAGTAGCAATCTAAAATACTACACCAACACAGCTATAACTACCATCCGATGACATGCTTACCTTTGTAGAAAAACAGGAAAGGTACACCTGTTAATATTCATATGTGTAAAGTTCGGTTATAACTAAATATGAAGTGATTTTACTATAACTCATCTGGTCCAGTATTAGTTGAAGCTGGCCATAACATTTTATCAGTCCAATCCAAGGATGAACACATGAGTTTGTATCCCTTAAACAGCAACTGGCTGGGTAACTAAGATTTATCTCAGTCAGATGTGAGACTCCCAAGTCCCAATAGCATCCTACGTTCCTAACAGTTAAAATGGAATGAGAATATTGATTATATACAGTGAAGGGAAGACAAAATAAAATATATCAGCCGAAACTTGGTTTTGTTTCCAGTCTTCCTCTGCCAAATCATGACAACCTATACCAATTAAGGCCCCTGAAAAATACGTCGCTCTTACAAATGGACCAAAGGAAGATATCCAGCGCAGAGCGGACGGCCACTTGCGCCTGGTAGGGAGGAGGTGAGGGATAACACGTACCTTGATGGGCCGGGGTTCGATGCGGTGGACGTTGCTCTCCTCAACGAGGATCTCCATGGCCATGAGGCAGAGCACATTCAACTCTGCCTCCAGCAGCGGCTCGTGCTGCTTCAAATCTAGACCTTGACCTCCTGCCTGTCGATGTCCATGCTCCAAGCGCGCCACCGCCGGATGCCATTGCTGGTGCTGCTCCTCGCTGGCCACTGCGGCTGCTAGATCGTGGAGGGGGGAGAAGCCCTAGTGAGGTGATCTAGGAGAGGGAAAGAAGAACGAGAGAAAGGGGATCGGGGAGGTGGCCTCCGATCCTCCCTCCCGATCTTGGAATCCCCGAGGGGAGGTGGTTGCCGGGGGAGGGAGCCGGCGAGGAGTGGATGGGGCCGGCGTCGGGCGGCAGGGGGCGGGGTGCGGGGCTGCTGGAAACGGTGCCAAGAAAAGGAAAGAGAATGACGGAAAGAGAATTCGCCACGTAGTTCGGGATTGCCTGATGCATTTTTTGATGTTGCGGTGGGAGGGTAAAATGGTCACACGAAAATATGTAGGACGAAAGTTCCGACCGGAGGAAACAGAACCAGTTCCTCCTTTTTATATAGTAGAGATAATCCCATTAATTACGATCCTAGGGTGTGTTTGATTTCTTCCCTACCAAATATTTGGATGGACCCAATTTTGGTTTGAGTATTTGCTTATGGTCCTAGGGTGTGAAAAACGAACGGTAAAATTGTTGCATTGGCATGCCAAAAAGTTGGCAGGATGCATCTCTTTTTGGGTTATGGTCAAAAAGAAGTGGTAGGAGCAATTTGCCACAATCAAAACATATCCATAATCTCCAAAACAGTAAATTTATCATGCATGTATAAATCTCCAAAAACAGACGATTTTGTTTTTTGGCAGATGCACCAACACGGTCTACAGTAAGAGTAACTAACAAGATCGGTAACAAGTCTCGAGGCACCAAAAGAATTGTTCCCATTTCACTAGTCGCAGGATTTGGTGTTTTAAAGCTTCTAGATTCTAGATCACGCACTGGCCCAGTCATCACCAAAAAATTATCTTCCTCCCTGCAAAGAAAGAACAAATGTATGCTTAAGACCGATGGTTCTGTCGATAAAAAATAACTAGAGCAATTTGCTATTTCATGTAATAAGCGTGAAGCTACCTGTACTAGCTGTAAGAGCACTCTGCCTGTGAGGTGCACCACTCTGACCACAGTGGCCTCTGTCACTATGGCCGCCCCTGTCATCTCAGCTACCGCGTACACGCCCGTCACTACGACCCCTCTTAGATCCTCAGCTTCCTCCTCTATCATTACTACGGGCCCTGCCAGATCTTCCTCTGTTGTTACTAATAGCTGTTATCTGGTCTGGTCTAGGCTTCGCTTCGTCGACAAACAAGCTGAAGCCACCAAGGTCAGATCCGTTCAGCTCCATGGCTTTCGACAAGGAACTGTTATCATTAAACACCGTGTACGCTATCATGTACAACAGAACCAAGCAGCCAAGAGTCACTGACAAGAGCGAGAACAGGGAGTAAATTCACTCTCATATAACAGAGCCAACTTACACTTTGCTTGCACCAGTCTCATAGTCCTTCAAAATTGAAACTCGTGTGATCTCTTCATATGAGCCAAAGAACGAGTTTAGCGCTTCAAATTACCTGATCCTCTTCAAGAAATGGTTCCATTGGTTTTGCTTGTGATCACTTGCCATGTGGTCTTTACTTTGCTCTTGAATTGCTTCTTGATGCCATGTAGCTCGATACAGTTCAGGCATATACATTAGTTGCTAGGCCCAACTACAGCATCCAGTTTCTGTAAAACGGTTGATCAGTAAATTCATCCTAGTTAGATTAGATGTGTGTGTCGTTGCCTAATCGACGGTACCTCGGAGGAGGGATCCTCACGAGGGGGAGAAGAAGTAGGGGCCATAGGGCGGAGTGCACACGGGACGGTGGTACGCGAGTTACCCAGCTTCGGAACACCTGCACGATGACAGGGCCTACTGCTGCTTGTCCGGAATTATCTGGGCGCTTTCGCGTTGTTACAATGAGTTGTGGTTGTGCCTCTAGGGCTCCCGGGATCCGGCTTATAAAGGCGCACGGATCTAGGGTTTACATGGAGAGTCCTAGCCGGATTACGGACAGCCTAGCTACGGTACAATATCTTGCCGTGCACGTCACGGATCCGCCTTCCATATACGTCGTACTCGGATCCGGGTTCCTCATGGGCCTCCATGGATCCGGGTTACTCCTATGTCGGTACGGATCCGGCTTACCGATCCTGGGCTGGACTTCTTCCTTCATGATCAACAAGCAACCGGGCCGCCCGATGGGCCACATGCCTCATCACCGTCCGTGGGCCACCCGGGCTTGCCGGATCTAGGCACTGTCGATGGTACACCCATGAAGTATACCCACAACAGTAGCCCCCAGAGTTCTCCGAGTTTCACCTGCAGTTTCCGCCATGCTTGTACCTTAGGTTTCCGGCATCGTTGGTAACGCGGAGAAACTTGAAGAGCTCCAACTTTGCATTTTCTTCTTTTTCCAACTTACAGCCGGAAAATGCTCTCATCCTGCGGGACTTCATCCATCGACGTTCCAAAGAACATTTCCGGGTTACTCCCTGCTCGCGAACGAGAGCCAACTTATCTTCACGCAATTACCCGGAATCTTAAAAGACTCAAACGGTTCCGCCAATTCTGGCGCCATTTTCGCGCGATTTGCGCGGTAACTTATCTCTAGCCATTTTTACCGCTAGGGTTTGGGACACGTGTCACGCATCCAACGGCGCGACGCTTGCGTTCCGACCACAGGATGCGGAGCACGAATCTTATCCCCTCAGCCTATAAATATCAGCCGTCGAGACCCCTTACCCTCATTCACCCCCTTCTCACCTCTCTACCGAGTGCCGCCGCGAGTCCTCTCTCCGCCGTGCCGGATCCCGCCGGAACAGTCACCGGAGCATCACCGGAGCGAGCCCAGCACCGCAGTGTTCTTCGTGTTCTTAACTCCGGCGAGCCACCGCGCGGAAAACTCGTCGCCGGCAACTCCGACCACCGCACGCCATTACGGTAAACCTTCGAGCTTCACTTTCGCGCCGTAGTTGGTAGGGGTGAACTTGGAGAAGACGATGTGGGATCCGACTAAAGAAAGTTTCCGCCAAACCTTTTTCTTCAGATGTCTTCAACGACTCCGCCTCCGAGCTCGGAACCAATCATGGCGACGCCAATCTCCTCCGCCCCTCCTCCCTTCGCTCCAGTCAGGCTGGATCCTTCAAAGGATTCCGGCAAGGAGGCTGAGGGGACCTCTGCTCACCCGGAGAAAACCTCCGGGGCGGGTCAGACGGAGCAGCAGGCGGAAGAGGCTGCCAAGAAATCAAAAGCTCGGAAGCGCGACTCCGAAGCTAAGGGAAAGTGGTGGCCCTGCACCACCACCGAGATGGAATTGAAGAACCTCGAGGCGGAGGGCTTCCTGCAACCCGGAAGCTGGAGGTCAGTTCCAAATGAACCAGCTCCGGCTCCAAGGGACGACGAGATGGTGCTGACGAAGGCACTGGTGGAGCGCGGATTTTCATTTCCGCCTTCGGACTTCTTTCGGGAGATTCTGAAGACGTATGGACTCCAACCCCACAACATATCTCCGAATAGCGTGCTCGCCATCAGCAACCACGTCGCTCTCTCGCGAAGGCCACCTCCGGGTAACTCCGCAGCTTCCCCTCTTCCAATACTATTTTTCTGTCAAGAAGGAGAAGATCCGCCAGACTTCCGAGTTGGCGACTTGCGGTTCCGTCACCTTCATAATCCGCCCGGGCCGCGTCTACCCCCCCCACCGACCGCCACGAATCCGCGAGGTACTGGTCCGGGGGTTTCTTCTACTTGAAGGACGTCTCCGACCCCGCGAGCGACAGGAAGCTGCCGCCTTTCAAGAACTGCCCCGCCACCGAGCTTCCGTCATGGACGCACTGCCCCCACTTCTCCGACTCGCCTCAGCTGACCCGCGCTGTCAGGCGGATCTGCAAGCTCACGGAGGAGGGGCTGACGGGGAAGGACTTAACCCTTTCCTGGTTCACGAAGCGGATCCAGCCGCTGCAACACAGGAACCGCCTGATGTTTGAATACACAGGGCGCGACGATCCAATGCGCGCCACCAAAGACAATCTCTCCGCCGACGCCATCGACAAGAGGATCCGGGTCCTCATCAAAATCCCACGCGAACTCCACGTTCACGTATGCAACAGAGACATCCACACGAAAGGATCCGGAACCGCGGTACGTCGTCTTGACTTTGGTTTATTGTTTTTCTTCGCATCCACTTTTTTGCCTAAGTGTTTAACTTTGCATTAGCTCGAGGCGCTTGAGGAAAATGAACTCGGAACTCTCCTCCGAGTCCCATCCACCGGCAACGCGGATCCGGAAGCCGCATCAGAGGCGGAAGCTCCTGAAGCTCCACGTCCTGCGAAGAGGAAGAAGCCAGCCCCTTCCAGCCCTTATGCGAAACGCCCTCGCGAAACGCTCAGCATTGCGGCTACCCGGAAAGCTGAGGCGGAAAAGAAGCGCCTCTCGCTGATTAATACCAGCAACAAGGGGCAGCCTGCCATCCAGCATTTCTTCAAGCCTTCCGGGTAAGCGTTTACTTCCGAGACCCAAGTTCTGGTTTAACGCTCGCTCTTATATTTTTATGTTTTTCCTGAAGTTCCGGAAGCCAGCCTCCCAAGGCCCCAAGGGTCCCCAAGAAGAAGGCCAGACCATCTCCGGCTTCTTTTCCTATCACTCCTGAGGTGGAAGTTCCGCCCAAGGCTTCATCTGCCAGCAAGCCGGATCCGAAAGACGTCATCGACCTTGATGACCTTCCTGAAGATCCTGCCCACCATGGCGACTCCGCCCAGGGGACCTCCTCACCCATTCCTCCGCCAGATCAGCCAAGCTCCGCTTTCGCGGGGCCTACTGGAGAAGAGCAAGAGCAAAAGGTTAAGCTCCTCCAAGTTACCAACGCGACCCGAGTCAGCCTCCAACCAACTCCGTCCCTCCAAAAACTTACCCTCGCACAACGTCACGCGGAAGTTTCCGCGATGCTGAACAAGGTATGGGGAAAGCCGGACGAGGAGATGCGAGAGCTCGCGGAACTGGAGGACGGCCTGAAGGAATTTTTCGCCAAGCACAAGGAAGTGCGGCAGGTAATACTAGCCCCCAAGCATTGGGTGATATAGTTCCGTGTAACATGTATTAGCCGATGCTTTCTCAAAATGTACTGTTAGGCGGAAATTTGAAATTCTTCGCTGAGCTCCCCGCAGATTTTAATATCCGACTATCTCTTTGCTGCTTCACAGACCACGCGGAAACTGCACGAAGATCTGCGCGTGCACGTGCTGGAGCAGATCACGGAAATCGAGGGGCTGCGCCAGCATGCGGAAAATAGCCAAAAGGCTATCCAGCTGCTTGAGACCCGCCTTCAAGGTACGAGATCCGGGTCTTCACTTTTTATGCTGACATAGTTGTTCAGGGTGCATAATATGTGCAACTCTGCTTTCAGAAGAAACCGCCAAGCACTCCTCGCTTGATGAACTATCCGCCAAGGTCAAGGTGCTTGAGGCGGAGAACGAGTCCCTCAGAACCTTCATGCAAGAATCCGCAAGCAAGGAGACTGAGGCGAGGAAAGAGCTCTCCGAGAAGCATGCCCGCGAGCAGGCGGAGCTGATTGATAAACTGGAGAAAAGCCAGGGCCGCGTGATTTCCACAATTGCCAAGAACAAAGCTC
Organism: Lolium rigidum; assembly: GCF_022539505.1. Lineage (NCBI taxonomy): Eukaryota > Viridiplantae > Streptophyta > Magnoliopsida > Poales > Poaceae > Lolium > Lolium rigidum. The sequence continues at coordinate 5,081,668 of NC_061514.1, read as the reverse complement.
TGGAAGCGGAGGCGGAAGCCATTGACAAACTTATCTTCCGTAAGCATTTTTCCGCGTCGTTGCTCCGACCACCTTGTATGTTTTCTCTCTGACGGAACTGAACCTCTTTCTTTCACAGCAAGCCTTGGCTTTGAGTGGACAAAAGATTCAAACCTGACGAGGACGGAGGCATACGATGAAGCGCGGATTTCAATTGACGCGTTATTTGAAGCCTGTCGCGGAATCGCCACGGCTCTGTCGCTGAAGAAGGCCAGAACCACAGTCATCGATACGATGACCAAGCTTATGCGACAGGTGCCGGATTTCATCAAGGACTGGCAGAAGTCTTCAGCACGCGGAGCCGCCTCCTTAGTCCTGGCCACCTGCAAGGCTCACTTCCCCTCGCTCAACCTGGCAGACGTTGCACGCGGAGCCCCCGAGAGTTCCGACATGGGTGCCCTCCTCGCGGAAACCGAAGGCTATGAGCAATTGTTTGTCAGGCGAGTGGATCACTCGTTCTGGTATAACAAGCACAATCTGCCCGAAGGATTTTCCGATGCAGAGGAGGAGGCAGGCGAGCCAGAGTATTATGGGGAAGGATCCGGGTCAAGCAGCGAGCATTCCGGAGGAAACTCTGGAGACGACTCTGAAGCCGGATCTGGTGACAGCGACGACGGCTCCACCTACCAGCAATCTGAAGAGGAGGACTCCGAGTAGAGTTCCTGTTTTAAACAATGAAACAAGTTGCATCATTTTGGCCCCGTAGTGGGTTTGTAATAAGACTTAAATTCTTAAGTAGCTAGGAACGAAACGATTATGCATGGGGCGGAAACACTTATCCTGCTATCCGTTAATATTATGTGCATGTTTCGTTTTATGTCGGAAAGCAAGTGCTGACTTCATTGTTTTCCGGCTTACTCGCTTGACCTTCCGCGAGCCGGAAGACCTTAGCCGGAAACGCTCGCCAGCGGCGACGAAGCCCAATGGCAGTCCGTCAATAACCGCGGAAACAAGCCCCCAGGCATAGGTGCCGGAAATCGCTACTAGGAATCCACAAGTTCGCAACAGATAACAACTTAATCAGAAAACTTAAGCTTACGTCCTAAAGGACGGTTTTGGAAATCACAACTTTCATACACGCCTAGGCGGAAATATCCAGCTCTGCGGTTTTAGTCGGAAAAAACATACACGATCTAAAATGAACAAGTAAAGGAGGTAAAAGACTCAAAGAGTGAACCATAAGCTTTATTTCATTGATCATGTATAACTATTACAGAGTTTATAACTCGGAAAATATATGCTAAGTGTAGAAAGGACGTAGCTGTGCAATGTTCCAAGGACGTTCTGTCTCGTCGTAGATATCATCCGGATCCTCACGCTTGCGTTTCCGGTGCCAGTTAGCAGGTCTATCCCTCAGCTCGCGGAAATCAACAAGGTAGTACGACCCGTTATGAAGCACTTTGCTAACGACGAAGGGTCCTTCCCATGGAGATTGCAGCTTATGGTCTTTCACCTGTCGAAGGCGGAGGACCAGGTCTCCCGCCATGAAGGAGCGTTTCCGAACTCGACGACCGTGATAGCGTCGGAGCTTCTGCTGGTAGATGGCGGAGCGCTGGTCGGCTAAGTTCCGAGCTTCCTCGATCAGGTCCACAGCATAGCTGTCTGGCCTCGTCGACCGTTTCTTCATTGTAGGCGGAAACTCGCGGTGAATCGTGGATGATGTCGGAGGGAAGCACGGCTTCGGATCCGTATACCAGGAAAAATGGGGTAAACCCTGTTGATCTGTTAGGGGTAGTTCGTAAACTCCACAGAACAGCTTCCAACTCATCAGCCCAAGCTCCAGCTGCTCGTCGCAGCGGTCCTTCAAGGCGTGGTTTAATTCCTGACAATATTAGGCCGTTAGCCCTTTCAACCTGACCATTAGATTGTGGGTGAGCCACAGATGCGAGGTCCAGTCGTATCCCCATTGTTTCACAATAATCCCTCAATTCTCCTTGAGCGAAGTTCGTGCCATTATCTGTGATTATGCTGTGTGGGATGCCGAATCTCATCACGAGGTCTGCAGACGAATTTTAGTGCCGTAGCACCATCGGCTTTTCTCACTGGCTTAGCCTCGATCCATTTGCTGAACTTGTCAACAGCGACCAGGAGGTACTCAAAACCGCCAGGAGATGATCTTTTTAACTTACCAACCATATCGAGCCCCCAGACCGCAAATGGCCAGGTGATAGGTATGGTCTTCAGCTCTTGGGCTGGAGCGTTTGGTTGAGTAGCGTAGTACTGACAACCTCGGCAGGTCTTGACTATTTTATCGGCGTCTTCTTTAGCTGTAAGCCAATAGAAACCTAACCGAAAAGCTTTTGCAACGAGTGATCCGGGAGCGGCATGATGCCCGCAATCCCCTGCGTGGATCTCTCCGAGGATTTCAATGCCATCTTGATTGGAGACGCATTTAAGAAATACCCCCGCCGCACTTCGTTTGTAGAGCTGTCCATCAACTATTGTGTAGGTTCTTGCTCGTCTGACGATCTGTCGTGCGAGGACCTCGTCCTCTGGCAACTTCTGATCGATGAGGTAGTCCAGGAAAGGCTGTGTCCAAGCCGGAATGATAGCCATCACTTCCCTAGCCGGAGACACCGCCACCTCTGGGTTTTCCGGGTTAGCGCCCTTAACTGAGGGTATCCGGAGATGCTCCAGGAAAATGCCGGGCGGAATTTGCTTCCTGCCGGATCCGAGCTTGGATAGCATGTCCGCCGCCGTGTTATCGTCTCTCCCGACGTACTTGACTTCGTATCCGAGGAAGCACTTGGCGATCTCATCAACTTCGTCTCTGTAGGCCGCCATGACGGAGTTTCTGGCGTTCCAGGTTCCGGCTACTTGCTGTGCCACCGGGTCGGAATCTCCACAGCATATGATGTGCTTGATCCCAATTTCCTTAGCGATGCGCAGACCGTGTAGTAGAGCCTCGTATTCCGCCATGTTGTTTGTGGCTTCGAAGTGGATCCGCGAACATACCGCAGCTTCTTCTCCGGTAGGGGACTTCGTGGTGACTCCGGCTCCCGAGCCTTGATGCTGCTTGGATCCATCGAAGTGCATGACCCATGTCTTCGGTTCCGGCTCCGGACTTGCATCCGGAGCTTCGTCCAATCTGCGACGAAATCTGCCAAGACTTGGGATTTAACCGCAGTCCCGGGCTTGTAAGCGATGTCGAAGGCGGATAGTTCGATGCCCCATTTAGCCGTACGTCCCGTTGCGTCGCCGTTGTTGAGAATTGTTGACAGCGGAGCCTTGCTCACGACTGTTACTGGATGCTCTTGGAAGTAGTGTCTCAGCTTCCGGCTGCCTAGGAACACTCCATAGGCTAGCTTCTGAAAGTGAGGGTATCTTTGCTTTGACTCCGTCAGCACCTCGCTAATGTAGTAGACAGGTCTTTGGACGTCATATTCATGACCTTCTTCCTTTCGCTCCACCACGATGACGAGGCTGATGACTTTGTTGGTAGCTGCCGGATAAAGGAGCATTGGCTCGACTCGCTCGGAGCTGCCAAGATAGGTGGGGAGGTAAGTATTTCCTTCAACCCTCGAAGAGCTGCGTCAGCCGCGTCGTCCCGCACAAATTTGTCCGTTTTCTTCAGCAGCTTGTACAGAGGTAGCGCCTTCTCGCCAAGACGGCTAACAAACCTATCGATTGCCGCAACACAACCAGCTAGTCGTTGCACATCTTTGAGACAAGTTGGCCGTTTGATGCACAGGATTGCCTTGATCTTTTCCGGGTTAACCTCAATGCCTCCGTGAGAGACTATGAAGCCAAGGAGTTTTCCGGCTGGCACGCCAAAGACGCACTTCAGCGGATTCAACATCATCTTGTACCCGCGGAGGTTGTCGAAGGTTTCGTGAGGTCGCTGATCAAGTCGGATCCTTTCCGGGTCATGACCGCGATGTCGTCGACGTAAGCGTGCACGTTCCGGCCAATTTGGTCCTTCAGGCACCGCTGCATCGTACGTTGGTAAGTAGCACCTGCATTTTTCAAACCGAAAGGCATAGTAACATAGCAGTAAGTGCCGAACGGGGTTATAAATGAAGTCTCCTTTTGGTCGGATTCCTTCATCCGGATCTGATGATACCCGGAATACGCATCAAGAAAACACAGAAGTTCCGCCCCCGCCGTCGAATCAATGACTTGGTCAATGCGCGGCAAGGGGAACGGATCCTTCGGGCAATGTTTGTTCAAGCCGCAGTAATCGATGCACATTCTTAGTATTTCAGTTGTTCTTTTTGGGTACAAGGACGGGATTCGCGACCCAATCGGTGTGGATAACTTCTATTACAAAACCTGCTTCTAGTAACTTTGCTAGTTCCATTCCTATGGCGCGGCGCTTCTTATCTCCAAAGCGTCGCATAGCTTGCTTCACCGGTTTGGCCCCCGGATTTATGTTGAGGTAGTGCTCGGCGAGTTCCCTAGGTACTCCGGACATGTCAGAAGGTTGCCATGCGAAGATATCCATGTTAGCGCGGAGGAACTCGACGAGCGCGTCTTCCTATTTGGGGTCCATGTTGGCTCCGACCGAAACCTGCTTGGAAGAGTCGCCTGGGATGAGGTCGTGCTTCTTGGTTTCTATCGCGGGCTTGAAGGAGGTTTTCTCGCTCGGAGATCTGCTTCTTGGTGGTCCGCATCTCGGCCGGATCCACCGCGGCTCCGTAGCCTTTCAGCTCTTCTCCGGATATCACGTACTCGCGAAGGCGGCTTCGCCTAACTCGCACTCATGAGCCTTTTTGTAGTCTCCGGATACGGTAATCATACCTTTAGGACCCGAATCTTGAGCTTGTTGTAGATGTAGCACGCTCTTGCGTGGAACTTGTGGTAGGTGGGCCTCGCCGAAGATGACGTGGTAGGAGCTCTTGAAGGGCACAACTTCAAACGTGATCTTCTCTTCGCGGAAATTATGAACATCGCCAAAAGCCACGGGAAGTGTGATGCTGCCGAGGGAATTCGCCTTCTTACCCGGAACCACGCCATGAAACTCAGTGGTGCTGTGTTTGAGCTGTTCCTTGGTGAGGTTCATCCGCTCTAGAGTCTCCAGGTACATGATGTTCAAGCTGGCTCCGCCATCCATGAGGCACTTGGAGAAGTCATACCCGTCTATGCGGGGACTTACAACCAAGGCGTAGCATTCCTTTGGCACAATTGCGGGGTGATCCTTCCTATCAAATGTGCACGGGATTTCCGACCACCTGACGTACTGCGGCACAGCCGGAACTATGGCGTTCAGGATCCGGGTAGCTGACTTGGAGGCGCGTACCGTTGGGGTTCCGAGGAAAGTGTGGTAAGCCCCCACGCTCTTTTTGTCGAATGGATTGGATTTACCTCGCGGCTCCTGCCTTGGGATCCGGCGAGTTATCATCCTCATCCATCGCCTCGGAACTATCGTCCTCTTTGTCCTTGTTCTTGCCCTTGCCACCTTTGCCGCGTGGGCGGTGCTTCCGGCGCGCTTGTATCCCGCCTCCGGTCGTTCTTTAGATCATTGACCCACTTGCGCTGCGGTTGGTGTGAGTGGACTTCCCCGTAACCGGATCCGGATGGGCCGGGCAGTGGCATGTCTCTTGTACTCCTCGTAGGTTTGCGGAGCGCGGGATCCGCCAGCAGTGACCTCGGAGGTATGCTGCTGACCCCGGCCGGCTCCGCCTCCACGTCCGCGTCCTCTTCCGCCTCCTGGACCTCCGCGTTGAAACGCCATGGCGACCATCTCGGATCCGCCACTCTTCTGGTCATCAGGGTTCTTGCGCTTATGGCTGCTGCTGCTACCGTTGTCACGGTTCTTCTTTTGTTGATGCAGGGGGATTGCTGTGGCTGCGAGATCACCGCCTGCGTCGTCGTCGGCGGCAGTGTGATCGCTAGCGATGGTGATCATGTCGTCCAACGTTAGTTGATTTGCATTGACCATGCAAGTTAGCTTGTGCCGCAGCAATCCTCCTCGCCGCAAGCCCCCAATGAAGGCGTGCATTGCTGTGCGGTTGTCGACGTTCTCGCACTCGTTTCTGCATGCTAACCATCGGGTGAGGAAATTCCTCGATGTTTCACCCTTCTTCTGGATGCATGCCTGTAGGTCGCTTGTTGTGGCAGGTCTCTTGTAGGTGCCCCTGAAGTGTTTCTCGAAAGCGTTCTTCAGGTCGAACCAGCAAAAGATGGAATTCTTCTCGAGGTCGCTTAGCCAGATCCGGGCTGGACCTACAAGGTACAACTGAAGCATGCGGCAGGCGATGTTAGGGGTTCCTCCGGCGAAGGTTACAACATTGTAGTAATCCTCAATCCAGGTATCCGGCCTTTCGGTGCCATCATAATGCTTCGGATTTCCGGGTAGCTTGAGGTTCATCCTTGGCTTTGGTTCCTCTCGAATCATCCTGCCAAAGCACTTCGGACCAATGTAGTCGGTTCTGTACTCGTTAAGGCGGTCCCGCGCGTCGCGCGAGCCGTGGCGAGGAGACTTTGAGCGAGAGCGAGATCTCCGACCATTGCCTCCGCCTCCACCTCCGCCGCCACCGCTAGGTGGTGGTGAGGGAGACCTGCGAGGTGGGCGGTCTGACTTCTTGCTTCCGCCATCTGATTCTCCTCGGCCTTCCTGGTGCTGGCTCCGGCTCCTGTGGCTGCCTTCGCCGTGGCGCTGGCTGCCCTGGTCGTTCCGGTGAGGCTCTGGGTCCCGGCTCCGGCGAGGTTCTGGGTCACGGCTCCGACGAGGTTCTAGATCGCGGTTCCGGCGAGGTTCTGGACCGCGGTCCTCATTCCGACTCCTCCTGGGCTCGGGCTCATGAACATTGTTCTGGTTCCGGCGAGGTTCCGGCGAGCGCTCCCTGTTTCTGTTTCTTGGCAGCACGTTGTCGCGGATAACAATCCCACCATGCCCTGGGGGCCGGTGTTTCCGGCTGGACTACGGCGGCGAGGGGGTCGCGGATAACCATTAGGCGGAGGAGAGGGGTTGCGGTACTTGTCCCGTCCAGAGTACATTGCATCCTTTCCCTTTCTTGGATCTGACGGTGGCGTCTTTGATGGTATGGGGATCGGATTTGGGTGTTCCCTGGTTTTCCTTCTGCGTTCCGAGGATCCGGTGCGCGATTCATCATCAGGGTGGCGATTGACAAGGGCGTCCTTCTGCGCGGTAGATACACAGTGATCCGGATTGGATTCCAACCTGCGCGAAGTGTCAATCTCCTCATTTTTCTTTTTCAAAATCTCAGCAGCCTTCTTTATGTTGTCCTTTGGAGTTGCGAGCGGCTGCTGCACTGTGGGGGTGGCGAAGGTAATCTTGCGGGGAGGGATGGCTTCACGCCTGATCCTAGCTTCCTCCTCTTCAACGAATTTCACCTTGGCTTCCCAGTGCTTCTCTAGTTCCCTGACCTTTGCAAGAGATTCATCGACCTCGCGGTCCTTCTTCTTGAAGTGATCCACAAAGTTGGCAGCTTCTGTCCTCTCGTCCAGCATTTCAGCTGCGGTGTTTGCGAATTTTTTGGCAGTAGCCAGCATCTCCTGTCTTGTTGCTTCTAGAGCTTCCGGATCTGCGGCATCGTCAGGGGTTATTGGTTTGTTGAGAACACCTGATTTTGCGACCAGGTCCATGCGTGCTTGTGCGACTAGCTCCTCCGGAGACAGGACATCCTCGAGGGGGCGTACCCGATCTAACGGAGATCCGACATTGGATGGTCCTGGGTCGGAGGTGGTGTTTTCATCTTCGCCTTCCTGCTCTTCCAGCCGTGCCACGGTTGCGAGAACCTGCATAGGCTGGGCGGAATCGACCTCAGGCTGATCGCCGAAACCGTACTCCCCTAGCTTGCGGACGAAGTCATCAGATTCCATGGAGGGGGTATCTCCGGAAGTTGGGCTTAGATTGCCCAAAATCGACTCTTCAACCGGAGCTTCGCTTTCTCCGACAGGCTGAGCCTGATCCGGATCTGCGCCGTTTTCCGGTGCCTCTACCTGCTCAGGACCAGCTCCGGCTTCTGGAGGGGCGGTTCCGGCGGTATGGTCCAAGAAGTGTACGAAGTGGCACCTCTGCTTTTCTAACACCTGGGAGACCCAGGCGGATCTGCATTGGTCTTCCACCTTTGTTTCCTCGCTCGGGGGCGGATTGGGTGGGCTTTGAAATTTCCGGATCCAAGGCGGAATCTTCCTTGGGAAGCTCCCGCATCTCGGATCGGATCTTCGCGACGGCGTCCGGCTCGCGGCGGTCGCGTCCGCGTTACTTACCGGTGGGTTTCCGTCGGAATCGACGGTTTCCCGATGAAGATGTGAATGCCGCCAATTGGGACGATGGAGAGCTTGACGGGGTTTGTCCTAGCCGGAATCCAACACTCATCCGGAGGGACGATCGGCAGATTCCCGGCGTAAAGGACGCGCCCCACAGCGATGGTGTCGTCGTAGCTTCCCATGGCGGAACCCTCCCGGTTCCGGCCTCCAGACGCCACAGGCCCCACGGTGGGCGCCAACCGTCGTTGCCTAATCGACGGTACCTCGGAGGAGGGATCCTCACGAGGGGAGAAGAAGTAGGGGCCATAGGGCGGAGTGCACACGGGACGGTGGTACGCGAGTTACCCGGCTTCGGAACACCCGCACGATGACGGGGCCTACCGCCGCTTGTCTAGAATTATCTGGGCGCTTTCGCGTTGTTACAACGAGTTGTGGTTGTGTCTCTAGGGCTCCCGGGATCCGGCTTATAAAGGCGCACGGATCTAGGGTTTACATGGAGAGTCCTAGCCGGATTACAGACAGCCTAGCTACGGTACAATATCTTGCCGTGCACGTCACGGATCCGCCTTCCATATACATCGTACTGGATCCGGGTTCCTCATGGGCCTCCATGGATCCGGGTTACTCCTATGTCGGTACGGATCCGGCTTACTGATCCTGGGCTGGACTTCTTCCTCATGATCAACAGCAACTGGGCCGCCCGATGGGCCACATGCCTCACCACCGTTTGTGGGCCACCCGGACTTGCCGGATCTAGGCACTGTCGATGGTACACCCATGAAGTATACCCACAACAGTGTGTTTCCCCCCAAAAAAAAGTAAGATTAGATGCTTGTTGCAAGATCCATACGAACAGAGGTAAAAACTAATAAACTAAGCTCCTAATTTATTCCGCTTATATAAGATGCTAACATGAACCCTTGGGTGAACAATAAACTTGTAACTTGTACACTTCACTTCTTCTCAACGATTGCAATTCTTTTTTCACTTTTACAAACTTTTTTGTGAATTTTACTTTTTTCGCTATGATATAACTTAGCCGGCTGCTAAAACAAATGTCTACCATACAAAAAAAAAAAGCAAACACACAAATGTAATTCTGCCAAAGTGCCAACTGTCTCATAAGCAATGGCTGAATTTACCTACCAAACAGAACAACCTTTTCACAGAGAAATTGTATCAAAAGACAGATGGTAGTAAATAGTAGTCCCTCTTTGCCATAATGTAGTGCGCATTGGTTTCCATGAAAGTCAAACTGCATTAACTTTAACCAAGTTTATTGAGAAAAGTATCTATTATTTACAAAACCGAATATATACCATATTAAAATATATGTCATGATGTTTCTAGTGGTATTGATTTGATATTCTAGATATTGATATGTTTTTTTGTGTAAACTTGGTCAAAGTTTACATGGTGAACAGTCAACTTTTGGCATGAAGGGAGTAAGACCTTTATATCTCATGCTGAACAGTCAACTATGAACAGAAAAACGAGACGGTCAAATGCTATTAATAGAAGAAAAGGGTTCAATAAGAAATTGCATGCCAGCATTAAGTTGTCTCTAGTTAACACCGTTGGTATGTGCAGATCACAATAAGCACATGTGTGATTTAATGATACTGTAGAAGATGGGATGCATATTTAGGTCGCATAAAACATACTTGAATATTTTCATCACTCAGTCAGGAAGTAACCGAGAAAGAAAGTTAACAACTACAGCACTGAGCCATTGACAAAACTAATCAGGATAAATATAGAGGAAAAAAAATTACATACCGTGGAAAAGCCTAGCTATAGCCTGTAGCATAGGTTACTGCCAGGCACTGACTACAGGAGATGTAAGAATGGGTGAAAGGTCAGAATGCCCCTGATAAACAAAAAAGCTTGCCACTTCCACCGATGGTTTCTGTGTCCATCCATCACTGCGACTAGAGTAGCTTGCAGAATGCCAAATGAGTAGGCGGCAGTTGCATGAATGCGCCGGTGACTGCAAGTGCAGAAATATGTACAACATCTCGGATGGCTGCAGTCAGAGAGATGAATTCATTAGTGATAGCAAGAAGAGGGTGAGCATTTAACTAATTTTGTAGGCAAAATGCTCCGAAAGAGTACCTTAGAAGTAGCCACTGCTGATTAATCGACATACTGATTGTCAATCATGACGCTAAGCTTCTCCGTTGCTACCATCATGCAGTGCGCACCTAGATCCTCACTGCAATTGAATAACTGAAGGTTCCTGAGCGAAGCTGGGAGGCCCATGTCTGGCAGCCTTGTGATGCTCTTACAATTGAAGATATATAGCGTCTCAAGGGAGGTCAAGCTATGTAGGTTTGCAGGAAGTAATAAGAGGTTCTGGCATCTTCGAAATTCAAGTTTTTGGAGGGAGGTTAGAAGCTGCAACGCTCTTTCTTGATCCTCTGTTAAGCTCACCATGATCTCTGGCTGTTCACCAAACCCAAGGCCGAATTGTAGGAGTCTTAGAGATGTGAGTTGTTTGCAGAAGGGCACGGAAAGGACAGAAGTGTCAGAAATCTGAAGACCTTCCAGTCCAGACCAGATCTCAGAGCCCCCCTGCTGGTGCGTCACAAGCTCCAAAAAGGAACCTACCCTGGGGGAGTTAAATACTTTTAGAGATGTCAGGTTTCTACAGAACTGGAGGCCCTCCATCGACGCAAGCAAGCCACAATTTCGAATTACCAGCTCTTCCAGTGCCCTGCAGCATCCCAGCTGTAGAGATGTCAAGTTTGGACTTTCCAGTATTGCTAATTCGGTGATGGTGGGGAGGCAGGTCAGGAGACCGGACTGGACCCCATTTGTGAGCTTCTGGATATCAAGTTTTTCAAGTGACGGGGGAAGCAGCTGAATTCGATTGCCACTCTGTTCTTGCTCATGCAGTTTGATCTCCCATGCACAAGTCAGCTCGGGATTCATCTCCATATGCAAAATTCGAAGGGAGGTGAGGAATTGCAAGCCATCGAGTACAGCCAGATGTTCACACCCCCAGATCCGCAGCTCCTCTAGGGCAATACATGGATGCAGCTGTACAGACTTTAAATAGGGGCTACTTAATAGACTTAACTTTTTGAGGTGGAGTAGACCTTCAGGAATGAAGGACTGCAAGTTTTCTGGGAGTTGACTGATCCAAAGGTCTTCAAGTGATGGTGGGAGTAATCTAGCTTCCACAGTACCATCATCTTTCCTTTCACCCATGTGACCCACCAACTGTGAGACTAGCTTGGGGCAATCAACAAGGAACAAATCTGTTAGAGAGGTGAATCCTCGGAAGTCTCCCTTACGCCCACAGAACTCTAGATCCAGGATGTGCTGGATCCACAACCTCTTGAGAGAACATAAGAGATTATATGAGAGTTTCAATTGATGTTCATCTTCGGGTAACATCATCACTCCTGAAACCAAGCTGCTGGTCCCTTCGGTTCCTGAAGGTTCACTGATTGATAGAAACTTTACCGCCGGACAGTTAGTTAATATCAACTTCTCAAGGGACTGCGTTTGTGAAAGCATCTGTGTTAGCCACCTCCCTGTTATGCCGCATTTGTTCATGACAAGCGATTTGAGAGATGGTAGTAGAATGCTTCTTGCAGGACTAATGTTTTCCTGGACAACCTCTGACATAATGTTTGACTTGGCCAGATTTGGGCAGCCTTGTATATCTAGATACTGTAAGGCGATGAGCTGGTTGAAAGCTTCACTTGAAAGAGATACCAGATTTGGACAATTTGCTATCTCCAATGATATTATGCCCCTAAGGTTACGGAATGCCAAGATACGGTCATCCAGCACACTCAACTCATTGGATTCGATTGTGAACCATCCACCATTTATACTCATTTTCGGAACTGTTGGAACTCCCCTAATGGACAACTCAGATATCAGAGCAGAAGGCGGAAGAGGATGTGACACCATCAAGCAAGGGCAATCATGGATGGTGAGTCTACGGAGACTAGGTAACCATATTTTTTTATCTCCTTGAGAAGGTAAAAATTGCAAAGGTGGAGAAGCTGTTAGACTGCCACACATTTCCAGGTTTGGCATTTTAATCAACACTAACTTCTCTAGAGAAGGGACTGCCAACTCTCTCACAACATTTAGGTCCATCAACTCCAACTCCTTGAGGGCCACCATTTCTCTTAGTGGAAGCAACTCCCACTTGCTGCAACATCATTTATCAAATTAAATGCCTAAAAATTCGCAAATGTACTGAACATGAATTAAAAATAGAGAACAAAATTATACATTATTTGAGGACAATTATAGATGGAGAGTTTCTTGAGAGAGGGAAACCATGATTTCTGCTCAGCGTCGAAAGAAGAGTAACCCTGGAAAAGAGTGAACTCATTGAGTTGAGGGCAGTTCTTGATCATCAAAACCTTTAGATGGGAAGTCAATTCCATTCCATAAGAACCAATACATTTTTCCAACTGTGGCATATCGGTCAAGATCAACTCTTCCAAGGAAGGAACTGAGATTTCCATTACATTTAACATCCTGATCAATGTCAGCTTCCTAAGCAAAGGCATTTTGAGAGTTGGAAGAATTCGCCATTCCCTGCACTTCTCTAGATGAAGTATCTGCAGTGAGGTAACTGAGAAAGTAGTGGAAAGCCAGGTTGGCGAGATAGCACCACCGTATCCAGTTATTTCTAGAGTTTTGAGGTTCTGATGTGGTTGAAGACCTTCAAGCACATCTTTTGCTGTTTCAGGTTCAAGGCTCGTGCTGCTATCCTGCCATGTTAAGGACAACTTTTCTAAGTACTCTTTGTCTATAAGCCTGGCCCCCCTTGCATCATCTTTAGTCTTCACATTTTGAAGTTCAGAAATTCCAAGAAATACAAGCTCATTCATGGACTGGAGTTGTCTTATCTCAAAATTGACAACATTTTGAACTTTGAATTCTAGTTCTTGGAGAGAGGTCATGTGTCCAGCACAAGCTATTGCGTGGTGCACTTTCTCATGAGCAATAAGATGGCGCAAATTAACAAGACTATTCATATCAGTAGGTACACCAAGATTGCCTGAACCCACATCCAATACTTGAAGGTGATAAAATCTTGTCAAATCTTGAGGAAGAGTAGTGTAGTTATCGACTCCATACACTGATATATTCGAGGTGAGAACACAAACATATTTAAGATAGCGAAGATGGCATGGATTTAACGAACTTTGTATAGAAGTGATGTCAGCACCTGTCACATAGATTCTTAGGAACCGCAAACATTTTGCCTCCTTGCATAAAGTACGTAAGGACCCTAATAAATGTATGCTGCTTCGCCCAAACACCATCAAGGTCCTTAATTTTTTCAGCCTAACCTTCTGTATTATTTTGTCAAACTTCTCACTAGGAAAACTGCTATGTTCATCTATATCAAAAGAAGTAGTTATGATTGACAAATGGCGAACATTTGGTCGAATTGTATCAGGTTTCAATCCATGTATAGTAGCACACTCATTTGACGAAACTTTTCCTGCTAATTCATGCATTAGGTCATGCATAAAATAGCATGATCCAACCTTTTGGAAGAAGCCCAAATCAACTAATCTATTCAAATATTGCTGCCCTGTTTCCTCCAACCTAATGGTAGGGTCTTCGCACTGCACAAAATTTTGTGATATCCAAGCATGGACCAATCCTTCCGCACTAAATCGGCAGTCCTCTGGAAACAAAGAGCAGTATGCGAAACATGGCTGCAGGTGAACTGGTAGATAATCGTAACTGAGCTTCAAGATGGTTAAAATATCATCATCTTCTTGAAGAGATTTCCATTTGTCCTGAACTTTTGTCCAATGTTCAATGCTAACACTTGTGTACAAAAGGGCACCAACACTTCGCGCAGCTAGTGGGGAGCCCTTTAGTGCTTTAGCAATATGTTTCCCAATAGATTGCAAACCAGTTTGACCTTCGTAGCACTCATTACCAAATGCACATGCCTTGAAGAACAACCAAAACTCCTTTTCATCCAGACCACTCAATTTGACTTCATCCATTGTTCCTATCATTTTTGCAACTGAATTCATTCTAGTTGTTGCCAATATCATGCAACCGTTTACTTGATTACTTTTCAATGGAGCCAAGAGTTTCATCCATCCACTCTTGTCCTTGTCTTCCCACATATCGTCCAATACGAGCAGAAATCTTTTGTTTCTAATGTTCTTCGAAAGGATCTTCTGCAGTACATCGAAATTGCTTATATTTTCATACTCTTGTGTATCTTTACATACATGCTCTAGGATCTCACGTGTTAGCCTCACTTCATTGAAGTCAGTGGATACACAAACCCACATTTGCTGATAAAAATGATCTTTAATTCTTTTATCATGGTATACGTATCTAGCAAGCGTCGTCTTCCCAACACCACCAATGCCAACCACTGGCAGAACATTCAGATCACCAGATCCCCCATTTATCAACAGCTCTATTATCTTGTCTCTCTGAGCATCCCTCCCATACACCTTACATTCAATTGAAATAGAAGTTGTCATGCGAGCATTCTTGGCAATAGTCTGACTATCACTTGATGTTGCGATGGGGCGCGATATCTCAAGCTGAAGAGCTCCCTGCACAGAATTTCCAATATTGCGCAGATGATTCACTATTCCATCGATCCTCTCAGATATGTCATGTTTAATCTCAAAATTCAGCTTGGTATTATGAGCTGGCACCTCCTCCTCACGTTTTCTTTTTCTGCGGGAGATCCAACCAGCTATCTGGCTTGTAGCGTTGCGCACTAATTCAAAAACAGAAGATGGAGCAAATGACGACACATAGCTTCCCTCAGGATTAGTACCAGTAGGAGTACTACAACCTTTACCTGCATAAGAGAACTCTCAGTTATTTCGGACAAGCAAAAAAAAGTCACTCAAGCAACAAAAAAAATAGATATCATCATGTAACTTTTAATAATTAACAGAAGTAGAGACTCACTTTCTCCTAAAAAATAATAAGATTAGAATCATCGCTGAGAAATGATCAAAATTAAGCAAGAGATTATCTGGAGGGTGGTGCTCACAAATCACAATTACAGTAATATAAATAAGCTGAAAGAAACGAATATGGAAAAAGAGAAGCGGGTGGAACACCTTGTTCGATCTGTTGCTGGAGCCGGTAGTAATCAAGCTCGTCCATCACGTCCTCTGAGTCATAGATCAGCTCTTTGAGATCATCCAGTGACCGGGCCAGAGGCTTGTTGTCAATCCTCCTTCCCTGGGCAGCAGCAAGAACCATCTCCACTTTCCTCATCTCAAACTTGAGCTTCTCCACATCTTCAGCAAGCCCGACTTCACGAGTCCAGGCTTCCATCTGCCCAGTGAAGAAGTTGCCGAGGATGCTTTGCACCATCCATCCTATTGCTGCATCAACTACCGTGCCAAGAAACCCCGCCATCGCCCTGAGGCAGCACAGCAATGGCAGGAGCAAAAGCAGGCCTTGCAGAGGGGAGACACAAAACAGATGGATCTGATCAGGGGAGCAGAGAAGCAATAATGCGTCGAAAGGAAGCAAATGGGAGCAAATGGGAAAAGTCAAACTACGCACCAAAACCACCTAACTTTGTCAAGTATATTAATTCGTCTGCCCAAAATATAAGGCCACCACGCACGCATTTCGAGGTAGAATTTAACTAACAATTTGACCAACAAAATATAGTATACCATGGGTTTCAAAAGATGTATCCAACAATATATTTTTGGTGCCATATAAGTTACATTTTATTGATTAAATTATTGGTTAAAGTTTTGGCTCGAAATACGAAGTGGCCTTACATATAAAAATAAAAACAGAAGGAGTAGTATAACTGACACTAGGATCCCCTCAAGCTTCAGCACACGCACAGGCCCCTCTCTGGCAGCTCAAAGCGGGTCAGCACATCCGCTTGAGTCAGGTATTGGCTCCACAGTTCAACTATTGCATGACTGTGCAATAATCTCTTCTTTACCCATGAACGTAACGTAGCTGTCAGCCCCCAAGAGCAGAGTACTTTCGTGAAACTGAACTGCTAACAAACAACACATTCGCTTGGTATACAGACATAGGCTAATCTGGCCAAGGAGGCAACATGTGGCCTGTGAGGGTGAGCCGCCATGACGACAGGGGAGACCCATGGGCATGATGAGCCCACTAGACGACGAGATGCTGGCACGGTGATCGCCGAAGGTTCTCGGGTGCGGCATTTCATCGAACATGCCAAGGGCGCAGCCACGCTGGAACCTGGAAGGCCGTGGCTTGGACCGGTTCTGAAGACTAGGTAGACGGGCGCGCCCATGAGTGCCGCGGTGGGCCGGTGGCGGTGGATTCTGATGTGGTTGCCGGCGACGCGGAAAAGTTTGAGAGGAGGTATCTGTTTGACGACGGAACGGGCAGCGGGTTAACAGACAGTTGCGCCGAGGCCGTGATGGCTGATCAGATGAAGACTGCAGTTTCCAGATCAGCACGATCCCGTTGCTGGTGAGTTTGGACTAAATTTCAACGATTTTATGGTCCAGTCCCATTACCATTCCTAGGTTGTGTTTGATTTCTACCCTATCAAATATTTGGATAGCTATGATAGATCATATTGTTGTATTATAATTTCCTTTAGAAGTCGTTTGGAAGCCAGGTTTTCATTTCATTTGTAGCATTTTGAAATGAATACATGTAATCATTTCATTTACATTGTAATTCCAGAAATGGACACTTGTTTGGTTGCCACAGGAATTGTAAATGACAGTAGAATTCAATATTAAATTTGTTTGGTTGGCACAGGAATTGTGAATGACAGGTTTCAGTTCGGAATTGTGATTACACATGGCATCATTTTGCTGGATTTCCTAAATGAAATGATGGCCCAATTCTGTGGCAACCAAACAGCCCACTGATGGGCTCAAATGATGGATACCAAACGACCTCTTACTTTCTTTTTGCATATTTTTCAACTTTTTGAGATACTGTTGCTACAATGCCGATTTTAAGTTTTAATGGGGTGAAGGCATGGACCATTTTCAGTTTTTCATCTTTATTCTTTTTGATGGTTGGAATTTGAACACCCAAAGTTAAATTTCTAGATCCGTCCCTGTCCCTCATGGCAGTTTTAAGCGGGGTCTGCAGAGCTATGGAGCTAAGGAAGCACCTGAGTCAAAGTTTGGCTCCACAGTTGCATTAATTAGTTCTCTATTTTGGCTGTATGACTGTGCAATGCACTCCTCCTCACTAATGAAACATAATCTAGCTGTCAGCCACGTAAGAAGGACTAGCTCATGATGGTACATACCAACTACATAGCACTTTCATGGAAAGTGAGTCTATAGAATAGAAAACGTAATGAGCATTGGGTCCATCGCAGCCTGGATGCACCAAGCCACCTAATAAGACATCGTGTGACGCACATTGAACAGATCGTACAAGGAGTATGAGACAAAACATCATAAAGGAAGGGTCATGGTATCGCTAGGTTAAATTAAATCCTGATTGGGACTTGATGGTTTCTGATAAGTACGTACAGCCTTGTGCGTGCCCGAGGACACTTTTGGCATACAGAGTTGGGTAGTAGAAAAGCAAACAACAAGTTTTATTGGTCTGCTCACATGGGTAATCTAGCCAGAGAGGCAACATGTGGTACAGTCACAACACAAAATCAGCGAAGGTGTTTACCTGTGTGTCGTCGACCAGCTCGTAGCTGGACTGAGCCTGGGAGGCGAGGCGCCAGAGCAAGACTGCCAGGGGAGCCCCAAGGGCACACGATCCGACATTGGACATGGTGCCTGCGACATGGCCACCAATGACATCAATCCGACATTGGACATGGTGCCTGCGACATGGCCACCAACGAGTGGATCCTGCACGGACCTTGTGAGCATTTCCTCGAACACGTCGAGGGCATAAACGCGTTGGACGGCGTGGGCGGCATCAGGGAGGCCTAGGGGCGGGGCGTGGCCGGCATCAGGGACAGGGAGGCCTAGGGGCGGGACGTGGCAGAGGAGCGCGCTCTTCTGCACTGCACTGCACGCCGTTGTAGATGGGCTCGCTCGCCGGGCACTTGTGACATGAGCGGCGCGGTGGCCGCTGGATTCTGATGCGGCTACGAGCGGCGGCATGCCGCGCTAGAGGAGCTGGGGTCCTTTTTTTGGGGAGAAAGAACAGTAGGGTACTGTTTGACGGGGGAAGGACGAGATCACAACGCTGACCGCTCGATCAGGCCTCCAGTTGCCGAATTCTTTACCTGAACTGAACTCTACAGTACACTATCAAGGTTAACGCTGATAGTTCTTCTCACTAACGCACTTTGCAGATAGTGGAATTCAACCAGGGAAGGTCCTGGTCCTGGTCCTGGATGGTTCACTTCTCCCTAGTCGAATTCAGATCGACATCTGCAAAATGCATGGTGCAGTTCTCCCTGGTAGTAACGCAAGCAAGCAGTAAAACACCCAACGAATGGATACGCGTGTAGGAAACCATGACGGGCCACGATGCAGTACATTGAGCTAAATTTATCACAAGTATAAATTTCCAAAACGGCCGAAAAAAATGTCTGGCAGATGCGCCAACAAGGCAACACGGTCTCTAATGTAAGAGCAACTAATAACAGCGGGTAACAGTCTCGAGGCACAGAAAGGGACGAATTGTTCGCATTTCACTAGTCGCGTTTGGTGTTTTTAAAGCTTCGGATCATGCGCAGGCTCAGTCATCACCGAAAGTTATCTTCTTCCATGCGAAAGAAAGAACAAATGCACAGTAAGACAGGTCGTTCTCGGAGATCCACTTTGGACAACTAGAGCAATTTGCTATTTTGTTCCACGCCCGTCACTACGGCCCCTCGTAAATCCTCATTTTCCTCCTGTATCGTCACTACGGGACCTGCCAGATTCCCTCTCTGTTGTTACTAACGGGACCATCTCTGTTATCTGGTTTAGGCTTCACTTCGTCGACAAACAAGCTGAAGCCACCAAGCTAAGATCCGCTCAGCTCCCTGGCTTTCAACAAGGAATTGTTACCACTAAACATCATGTGGCTACCCTGTACAACAGAACCAAGCAGCCAAGTGTCACTGACAAGAACGAGAAAGGGCAGTAAATGCACTTTCATATAACGGAGACAACTTACCTTTTGCTTGCACCAGTATCATAGTCCTTTGGAATTGAAACTCTTGTGATCTCTCCACATGAGCTAAAATGTTTCAGAAGTGAACTCATGGGTCTGTTAGGAAACCCTAGGTATGCTAGGCCACCCAGAAGCTTCCGAGTTGTGGATTTACTTCAGGAAAGTTTGTGTGGGTTTGGAGGTCACGTTGAAGGCCTACCACTAATGATCGAGCTCTTTCTTCGTGGAAGAGGCTCAAGGAGAAGGTGAGCCTTTGCAGCGTACGGGAGCCCTTCGCGGTAACCTGTCCTGCACCTCTCCAACGGTGACTACTTTGTTTTCTTTTTCCCGCTACGATATAACCTAGCCGACTGCTGAAACAAATGTCTACCATATAAAAAAAACCGGGCAAACACAGGAATGTAATTCTTCCAAAGTGCCAACTGGCTCATAAGCAATGGCTGAATTTACCTATTAAATAGAACATCCTTTTCACAGCGAAACTGTATCAAAAGACAGATGGTAATAAATAGTAAACATTTTTATCTCATGCTGAACAATCAACTACGATCAGAAAAAACGAGACGGTCAAATGCTATTAATAGAAGAAAAGGGTAAAATAAGAAGTTGCATGTCAGCATTAAGTTGTCTCTAGTTAACACCGCTGTCTCTACTTAACACCGTTGGTATGTGCAGATCACAATAAGCACATATGGGATTTAATGATACTGGAGAAGATGGGGTGCGTATTTAGGTCACATAAAATAGACTTGAATATTTTCATCACTCAGTCAGGAAGTAATCGAGAAAGAAAGTTAACAACTACGGCACTGAGCCATTGAGAAAACTAATCAGGATAAAATATAGAGGCAAAAAAAATTACATACCGTGGTAAAGCCTAGATATAGCCTATAGGATAGTTACTGCCAGGCACTGACCACAGGAGACGTAAGAATGGGTGAAAGGTCAGAATGTCCCTGATAAACAAAAAAGCTTGCCACTTCCACCCATCTTTTCTGCAGCCATCCATCACTGCGACTACAGTAGTTTGCGGAATGCCAAATGAGTAGGCAGCAGTTGCACGAATGTGCCGGTTACTGCAAGTGCAGAAATATGTACAATATCTCGGATGGCTGCAGTCAGAGAGATGAATTAATGTTAGCAAGAAGAGGGTGAGCATGTAAACTAATTTTTTAGGCAAAATGCTCCCAAAGCGTACCTTAGAAGTAACCACTTCTGATTAATCGACATACTGACCATCAATCATGACGCTAAGCTTTTCCGTTGCTGCCATCCTGCAGTGCGCACCTAGCTCCTCACTGCAATTGGATAACTGAAGGTTTCTGAGCGAAGATGGGAGGCCCATGTCTGGCAGCCTTGTGATGCTCTTACAATTGAAGATATATAGCGTCTCAAGGGAGGTCAAGCTATGTAGGTTTGCAGGAAGTAATAAGAGGTTCTGGCATCTTCGAAATTCAAGTTTTTGGAGGGAGGTTAGAAGCTGTAACGCTCTTTCTTGATCCTCTGTTAAGCTCACCATGATCTCTGGCTGTTCACCAAACCCAGGGCCGAATTGTAGGAGTCTTAGAGATGTGAGTTGTTTGCACAAGGGCACGGAAAGGACAGAAGCGTCAGAAATCTGAAGACCTTCCAGTCCAGACCAGATCTCAGAGCCCCCCTGCTGGTGCGTCACAAGCTCCAAAAAGGAACCTACCCCGGGGGAGTTAAATACTTTTAGAGATGTCAGGTTTCTACAGAACTGGAGGCCCTCCATCGACGCAAGCAAGCCACAGTTTCTAATTTCCAGCTCTTTCAGTGCCCTGCAGCATCCCAGCTGTAGAGACGTCAAGTTTGGACTTTCCCCTATTGCTAATTCGGTGATGGTGGGGAGGCAGGTCAGGAGAGCGGGCTGGACCCCATGTGTGAGCTTCTGGATATTGAGCTTTTCAAGTGACGGGGGAAACAGCTGAATTGGATTGCCACTCTGTTCTCGCTCCTGCAGTTTGAGATCCCATGCACAAGACAGCTCGGGATTCATTTCCATATCCAAAATTCGAAGGGAGGTGAGGAATTGCAAGCCATCGAGTACAGCCAGATGTTCACACCCAAAGATTCGCAGCTCCTGTAGGGCAATAAATGGATGCAGCTGTACAGACTTCAGATAGGGGCTATTTACTAGACTTAACTTTTTGAGGTGGATTAGACCTTCAGGAATGAAGGACCGCAAGTTTTCTGGGAGATAACTGATCCAAAGGACTTCAAGTGATGGTGGGAGTAATCCAGCTTCCACGCTAGCATCATCTTTACTTTCACCCATGTGACCCACCAATGATGAGACCAGCTTGGGGCAACCATCAAGTATTAGCACCGTAAGAAAGGTGAATCCTAGGAAGTCTCGCTTACCCCCACAGAACTCCAGATCTGGACTCTGCTCAATATATAAACTCTTGAGAGAACATAAGAGATTATATGGCACTTTCAATTGATATTCATCTTGGGCTGACGTCATCACTCCTGAAACCAAACTGCAGGTCCCTTCGGTTTCTGTAGGTTCACTGATTGATAGAAACTTTACCGCTGGACAGTCATTTAATAGCAAACTCTCAAGGGACTGCGTTTGTGAAAGCATTTGTGTTAGCCAGCTCCCTGTTATGCCGCATGTGCTGATGACGAGCGATTTGAGTGATGGTAGCAGAAGGCTTCTTGTAGACCTACTGTTTTCCTGGATAACCTCTGACATAATGTTTAACTTGGCCAGATTTGGGCAGTCGCATATATTTAAACTCGCTAAGGCACTGAGCTGGCTGAAAGCTTCACTTGAAAGAGATACCAGGTTTGGACAACTTATTATATGCAGCCATGTTATGCCCCTAAGGTTATGGAATGCCAAGGTACGGTCATCCAGCACAGTCAACTCATTAGATTCGATAGTGAACCATCCACCCGTTAATCTCATTTTTGGAACTGTCGGAACTCCCCTGATGGACAACACAGATATCAGAGCAGAAGGCGGGAGAGGATGTGAGACTGTCAAACAAGGGCAATCATGGATGGTGAGTGTACGGAGACTAGGTAACCATCTCTTTTGATCTTCTTGAGGCGGTAAAAATTGAAGAGGTGGAGAAGCTGTTAGACTGCCACAAATTTCCAGGTTTGGCATTTTAATCAACATTAACTTCTCCAAAGAAGGGACTACCAACTCTCTCACAACATGTAGATCCATCAACTCCAACTCCTTCAGGACCACCATTTCTCTCAGTGGAAGCAACTCCCACTTGCTGCAACATCATTTATCAAAGTAAATGCCTAAGAATTCACAAATGTATTGGACAGGAATTAAAAAATAGAGAACAAAAGTATACATTATTTGAGGACAATTATGGATGGAGAGTTTCTTGAGAGATGGAAACCATGACTTCTGCTCAGCGTCGAAAGAAGAGTAACTCTGGAAAAGAGTGAACTCATTCAGTTGAGGGCAGTTCTTAATCATTAAAACCTTTAGATGGGAAGACAATTCCATTCCATAAGAACCAATACATTTTTCCAATTTTGGCATATCGGTCAAGATCAACTCTTCCAAAGAAGGAACCGAGATTTCAATTACATTCAACATCTTGATCAATGTCAGCTTTCTGAGGAAAGGCATTTCAAGAATTGGAAGATTTCGCCATTCCCTGCAATTCTCTAGATGAAGTATCTCAAGTGAGATAATTGAGAAAGTACTGGAAAGCCAGGTTGGCGAGGTACCGCCATATCCAGTTATTTTAAGAGTTTTGAGGTTCTGATGTGGTTGAAGACCTTCAAGCACATCCTTTGCTGCCTCAGGTTGAAGGCTCATGCTGCTATCCTCCCATGACAAGGACAATGTTTTTAGATACTCTTTGTCTATAAGGCTGCTCCCCCTCGCCTCTTCTTCAGTCTTCACATTTTCAAGTTGAGAAATTTCAAGTAATACAAGCTCATTCATGGACTCAAGTTGTCCTATCCCAAAACTGCCAACATTTTGAACCTTAAATTTTAATTCCTGTAGAGTGGTGATGTTGCTAACACAAGCTATTGCGTGGTGCACTTTCTCATGAGCAATAAGATGGCGCAGATAAATGAGATTATTCATACCAGTAGGTACTTCAAACATTCTGGAAATGCCCACATCCAATACTTGAAGATGATAACATCTTGTCAAAGGTTGACCAGCAAACTGCTTGAGATGGAGTCCGGATACTGATACATAACGAAGATGGCATGGACTTAAGAAATTGTTTATAGAACTTATGTCAGCATGCATCACACTTAGGAGCCGTAAACATTTTGCCTCCTTGCACAAAGTACGCAAGGACTCTAAGAAATTTTCAGTGCTTTCCCCAAACAACATCAAAGTCCTCAATTTGTGCCAAGACCTAACCTTTTGTATGACTTTGTCAAACTTCTCATTGGGACCATGGACAGCTTTATCTTTAAAAGCAGGAGTTATGATTGATAAATGGCGAACAGTTGGGCGAATTTCCTCAGATTTCAATCCATGTATGGTAGCACACTCGTTTAATGAAACGTTCACTGCCAATTCATGCATTAGGTCATGCATAACATAGTGTGAGCCAACCTTTTGGAAGAAACCCAAATCCACTAATCTATCCAAATATTGATTCCCTGTTTCCTCCAACCTCATGGTAGGGTCTTGACACCGCACAAAATTTTGTGATATCCAAGCATGGACCAATTTTTCACCATAAAATTTGTAGTCCTCTGGAAACAAAGAGCAGTATGAGAAACAACGCTGAAGGTGGACTGGTAGATAATCATAACTGAGCTTCAAGATTGGTAACATGTCATCAGCATCTTCTTGAAGAGATTTCCATTTGTCCTGAACTGTCCTCCAATGCTTATAGCTAACACTTGTGTTCAAAAGTGCACCAACACTTTGTGCAGCTAGTGGGCATCCCTTTAGTGCTTTAGCAATCTGTTTGCCAACAGATTGCAAACTAGGATGACCCTCGTAGTTCTCATTACCAAATGCATATGCCTTGAATAAAAGCCAAAACTCCTGTTCATCAAGACCGTTCAATTCAACTTCAGTCATTGTTCCTAGCAATTTTGCAACAGATTTTCTTCTGGTTGTTGCTAAAATCATGCAGCCAGTTACTTGACTACGTCTCAATGGGGCTAACAGTTCATCCCATCCCCTCCTGTCCCTGTCTTCCCACACATCATCTAATACAAGTAGAAATCTTTGATTTCCGATGTACTTCAAAAGGATCTCCTGTAGTACATTGAAATTGCTTATATTTTCATACTCTCGTCTATCTTTACAGACATGTTCTAGTATCTCAAGTGTAATCCTTCTTTCACTGAAGTCCGTGGATACACAAACCCACATTTGCAATTCGAAATGACCTGAAACTCTTTCATCACTATATACATATCTAGCAAGTGTCGTCTTCCCAACACCACCAATGCCAACCACTGGCAAAACATTCAGATCATTAGATCCCCTGTTTATCAACAACTCTATTATCCTGTCTCTCTCTGCATCCCTCCCATATACCTTACGTTCAACTGGAACAGAGGTTGTCATGCGGGCATTCCTGGCAATAATCTGACTCTGACTTGGTGTTGCAATGGGGTGAGCAATCACAAGCTGAAGAACTCTTTGTACAGAATCTCCAATAGTGCATAAATGATTCACTATTATATTGATCCTCTTAGAAATGTCATCTTTAACCTCAAAAGTTATGATTGTGCTATGAGCTGGCCCCTCGTTTTCACGTTTCCTTTTTCTGTCACATGATGCCCAACTAGTTATTTGACTTGTGGCATTGTATACCAATTCAAAAGCGGAAGATGGAGCGGATGATGACGCATGGCTTCCCTCGGGATTAGAACCACTAGGAAGACTAGAACCATTCCCTGCATAAAAAAAAACTTATTTGAGGATAAGCAAATAAAAGCACTTGAGCAAAAGCAGATATTATCATGTAACTGCTAATCTGCTAATAATTCACAAAAGCTACGTAGTGTACAGTAGTCCTCTACTTTTCTCCTAAACATATAACAAAAAATGAATCGTTGAAAAGAGATGATATCTAAGCAAGAGATATCTGAGAAGCGGTGCCTAACTGCCAATTATATGAAGCTGCTCTTGGTTGCACGGCAAACTATAGGCCAAGTAGTGGTCATAATCACAACAATATAAAAGAAGCTGAAAGCAACATAGATGGAAGAAAAGTGAAGCACCTTGTTCGATCTGTTGCTGGATCCGGTAGTAGTCGAGCTCGTCCATCACGTCCTCTGAGTCATAGATCAGCTCTTTGAGATCATCCAGTGACCGGGCCAGAGGCTTGTTGTCAATCTTCCTTCCCTCGGCAGCAGCAAGAACCATCTCCACTTTCCTCATCTCAAACTTGAGCTTGTCCACATCTTCAGCAAGCCCGACTTCACGAGTCCAGGCTTCCATCTGTCCAGTGAAGAAGCTGCCGAGGATGCTTTGCACCATCCATCCTATTGCTGCGTCAACTACCGTGCCAAGAAACCCCGCCATTTCCCTAAGGCAGCACGGCAACGGCAGGAGCAAAAGCGGGCCTTGCAGAGGGGAGAAACAAAACAGATGGATCAGAAGGGAGCAGAGGAGCAATAATGCGTCGAAAGGAAGCAACTGGGAAGGCAGGCAGCAAATGGGAAGCGTCAAACTACGCACCAAAACCAGCTAGCTTTGCCAAGTAGCACTAGGATCCCTTCAAGCTTCGGCAGACGCGCAGGCCTTTCTCATGGCAGCTCGAAGCAGGTCCGCACAGCCGTGGAAGTGTGGATGCCCTTGGGTCAGGTATTGGCTCCGCGGTGAACTATTGTATGGCTGTGCAATGAACTCCTCTCTACCACTGAACAAAACGTACCTGTCAGCTTCCAAGTGCAGTGTACTTTCGTGGAAACTGGGCTGCTAACACACACCACATTCGCTTGGTCTACAAACATGAACAGGTAATCTGGCCAAGGAGGCAACATGTGGTACAAAATCACCAGAGACTTTTGTTACCTGTGTGCTGCGGACCGTGAGGGTGAGCCGCCAGGGGAGACCCATGGGCAAGATGAGCCCGCTACACGCCGAGATGCTGGCATGATGATCACCGAAGTTTTCGGGTGCGGCATTTCCTCGAACACGCCCAGGGCGGAGCCGCGCTGGTGGAAGGCTGTGGCCTGGACCGGGTCGCGCACTTCTGAAAGCGAGGTAGACGGGCTCTCCCCTGTACCATGAGTGCCGCAGGTGAAGGTCGGGCGGTGGATTCTGATGCGGCTGCCGGCGACGCAGAAAAAAGAAAAGTTTGACGGGGGAATGAGTATGGAGTGGTGGCGCCGACCCGAGGCCATGATGGCTGATCGAGTGCAGTTTCCAGAGCAGCACAACCCCCTTGTTGGTGAGTTTGGACTGAATTTCAACGATTTTACGAACAGTCCCATTACCAGTCTTAGGGTGTGTTTGGTTTCTGGCCAAGGCTTGCCCTACAAAATATTTGGATAGCCAGAATTTTGGTTTGAGGATTTGCTTGACCATGATTTGGACAACATTGGTTAGAAAAACAGTCAATGAAGTCGCATCCGCATGCGGAAAAAGTTGGCAACTGTCCAAGCATAAACCATTTTTGGGGTTATGATAAAAATAAAGTGGTGGGGTGCACTTTGGGCGGTATCCAAAAATACACATGCGTCCAAACATACACATTGATCTCCAAAATTGCTAGAAAAAATGACGAGCCACAAAGGTAATATAACAGGGTATACACTGCAACTAAATTTATCACGCAAGTATAAATCTCCAAACCCACCGAAAATTTGTCTGTCAGACGTACCAACACGGTCTACAGACTACAGTAAAATTACATAACGACAGAGGATGACAGTCTGGAGGCACAAAAATGAATTCTTCGCATTTCACCAGTCACGGGTGTTGTGTTTCAAAGCTTCTGAATCAGTCATCACCGAAAGTGATCTTTCTTCGCATTTCACCAGTCACGGGTGTTGTGTTTCAAAGCTTCTGAATCAGTCATCACCGAAAGTGATCTTCTTCCCTGCGAAAGGAACAAATGTATGGTAAGATTGGTGGTTCTGGCAACAAAAGACAACTGGAGCAATATTTGCTATTTCATGAAAGCGGGAAGTTACCTGTACTAGCTGTAAGACCACTCTGCCTCTGAGGTGCACCACCCCGACCACGCCCTCTGTCACTACGGCCGCCCCTGTCACCTCGGCCAAAGGATCTGCCGCCCCTGTCACCTCGGCCAAAGGATCTGCCACGTCCACGCCCATCACTGCGGCCCCTCATAGATCCTGATCTTCCTCCTCTTTCATCACCACGGGCCCTGCCAGATCTTCCTCTGCTGCTACTAACAGCACCATCTCTGTTATCTGGTTTAGGCTTCGCTTCGTCCACAAACAAGCTGAAGCCACCAAGGTCAGATCCGCTCAGCTCCATGGCTTTCGACAAGGAACTGTTATCACTGAATATCATGTACGCTATCCTGTACAAGAGAACCAAGCAGCCAAGAGTCACTGACAAGAACGAGAAAAGGGAAGCAAATGCACTTTCATATAACAGAGCCAACTTACCCTTTGCTTGCACCAGTATCATTGTCCTTTGGAATTGAAACTCTTGTGATCTCTCCACATGAACTAAAATGTTTCTGAAGTGAACTTCGGATCTGGTGATATAAAATGGTTAGTATAATACAAAAGGCATGGATGTCACACTTAAGTACCAAAAAAAAAATGCTTAGCACTTCTAATTACCTGATCCTCCCCAAGCGATGAATCAAACCCTCTAATAAAGGCAGTACTGTTAGAGCTTTGACCAGGCTTCTTGAAAGAATTGTTGTCCCTCCTGAACATTGAAAAATTAGGCTCGACAATGATTATCTTATTCTTATCCA
The DNA here is from genome assembly GCF_022539505.1 of Lolium rigidum. Lineage (NCBI taxonomy): Eukaryota > Viridiplantae > Streptophyta > Magnoliopsida > Poales > Poaceae > Lolium > Lolium rigidum. The sequence continues at coordinate 5,053,472 of NC_061514.1, read as the reverse complement.
AGCAATTTTCAGGAAGATAATCACACAGAAAGTGGGATAGAAAATCACCCGCTGCCAGGAGTAAACGCGCCTCGCTCTTGAGCAAAATTAAGCCTGACAGGCCGCCCCATCAAATCATGGCCATTTAATTCACATGCCTATCAGGTTCAGAACATGGTAACCAAATATAACTTAGATGGCAATTAAATGCTTGCTCCACGGATCAGCTGGTCTATAGATGACCAAGAAACGTAGTAAGTACCTTCTGAGCAGCTTCAGTTGTAGCAAATTCAACATGCGCGAAGCCCTTGGATTTCCCATCTTCAAAGGCCGCAACACGAATATCAATAACTTCACCTGCCTCCTGAAAAAATTGCTTCCTGCGGGGTGTGGAACAAAATAGGTCAAGAACAACATCTCTTAGAAAAGTACAAAAAATGAAATCTCACGAACTTACACTTGTTCCTTGTCCACATTGTACGACAAATTCCCAACAAAAACGGTCTTTGACGCAGTAGTAGCTTGACTACTCCTGGCAGGAGTTTTTGGCTGCAACACATAAAATTAAGAATGAAGTCAAATACCTATCAAACGAGAGAAAACTTAGAACAACATAAATATACTCGAATCATACTTCATTCTGAGCGGATTTTTTCACTGATACTGATTGGTCATTTTCCTCATCACTACCGGAGCTTTCTTCAGAACTGTCATCATCACCACTGCTTTTTTTCTTGGCAACCTTAGAGGCTGGCTTGGCAATACCAGACGAATCCTGCAGAGAGAATAAGAAATGTGATATCAATAAAATCTTCACAAGAAAAAACAAACACCAAAAAATAAGCACCTTAAGTTTCTTTTGTGGAGGCTCGTCATCACTCTCATCAGAACTATCATCAGAATCATCCTTGGACTGCAAAAAAAAAAAATCTGCTGAATTACAACAAGATCTGATGTACACAAGACAATGCTTTCAAGAAAATAAAGTTTTTAAGAATGTGTACATGTCCATTGTTTTTCTCCGTTGCCAAAGGTCTCTTCGCAGGGATAGTAGGTTTTGCCGGCTGCAAAAACATTGGATAGGAGTTTTAAACATTGAACAACAAAAAGGTGGCCAAATAAGCAAGTAACAGGAAACTTACTACATCAGAATCTGAATCTGAGTCAGAATCCGAGCTACCACTAGATTCCTCTTTCTTTTCACAAACAACAGCCTTGGAAGATCCAACTATTTTAGCAGTGGTGTCCTGGACATAGCAAGTATCCACATTAGAAAGATACTCGATCTGTTCTAAAGTAAGTGTCGAACATTTATCTAGATAAAGATGTATCTACAACTAAAAGGTGTCTAGATACACCCGAAACTAGACAAAATTGTGACACTTATTTCAGAACAGAGGTAGTAGCATGGGTAACAAGATTTTGCTGACCACAAAACAGTGGAGAAGAAATAAGAATGTTGCACAACAGAAAGTTACCAAGAGAAAACAAGTCCCAGAACACTTACTTCATCAGAATCTGAGTCAGCATCTGAGCTATTGCTAGATTCTTCGTTCTTTTTAGCAACAACAGCTTTGGTATCCTGCAAGTAGATCGAAAATGTAAGAACATTATAAAGACTAAGAATGATGATGCCTCAATCTGAAATAAATAGTAAATGATTACCTCATCCTCAGAGTCGGCTTCAGAATCAGAACTATCACTGGATTCTTCCATTCTCTTGGCGACTGGCTCTTTAGTGGGCATATCCTGCATAAAATTTCAGTTATTAGGACTAAGAACTAATGACGGCTAAGAACAATGCTTGAGCATAATCCACAGAATTAAAATCATAAGTTCAGGGAACTGGAAGTATGATTAGTGAGTATTCACATCTGATGAATTGGCAAGAATATGCTTACCTCATCTGATGAATCATCAGAATCACTTTCAGAGTTGTTCGAGTCCTTGTTTTTCTTTTGTACAGCGGAAACTGAAGAATTCTCCACTCGAGTAGCTGGCTTCTGAAAACAAATGAACAGACAAATAAGGCAAAAGGATGTTAGACTGTGAATGATGAGGCTTCTATTTCGAAATCAGCAAAGTGATTACCTCATCCTCAGAGTCAGAACTTTCAGAATCAGAGCTTTCACTGGATTCCTCCATCCTCTTGGCTAATGCTGGCGCTTTAATGGGCATATCCTGCAGACATTGTTACACTCCGGACTAAGAAAATATTGATGAAGATAGAGATAACTATGCATGCGCTCCAGAAAAATATGACCAGGAAATCAGGAGAATATGAGGACAAACCCGAGGAGTACTACTACCCCACAGAGATGTGAAGGCATAAAATATGCTTACTAACCTATCATGAGAATTGATATCAACAGATATTTGTACCATATTCATATCAATAGTTATGTGTACCGTACGCAGATGCTTATGTCTTCTACCTGACTGTACAGTTTCATGAAGAAAAGAGACACAGTGTGTCCTAGATAAAATAAACAAAAATCAGGTCTCTCAAAAGCATTTTTTTGAAGCACCAGATCTGTTTATCTAACACAGGCCACCAAAATTGTATTTTTTTCAACGAAACTTTACATTTGCTCATGGAACATGGACATAAACTTGTGAATTTGTTTCAGATTTGTTCTTGACAATTATAACATAATTGTTTTTAAATCAGGTGCACATGCACCCAAGTTCAACTTTGAATTTCCGATAATTTGATATAAAATAAACTCAAGATACATTTTCCTTCAGCATACAAGAACTCAAAGAAAATGTAGTGCTTTTAGTGCTCAAAATAATAATGCATTGTTGTGGACATCAAGAGAACCTACTCCCTCCGTTCTGAAATACTTTGCATTCTAGGTCTAAAATTTGTTCTAAAATACTCTACATTCTAGCTTTAAGTCAACAGGAATACGGAAAACGAAGAGGTCCTCCTTTATCTATTGGATGTCACTATTTTCAATGTAGCTTGGATTGGTTGTTTATCAATTTAAGTAGTACTAATAAATGCACTACTAATTTGTGTGATTTTTCCTAGAATGTAGACTAAAAGAGAACGGAGGGAGTATTTCATATCACATCTGCAAAAGGTCCATCAAGAGAAACAAACGACCAGTGTATACAACATAACTAACAGTGTAAGGTTGAACTTAACATATAATGAGTCAAGAAACAAGAAATGAAGACCATGCTTAAAAATGGAAATGTGATGTTGACAAAAGAAAAGAAAAAAGAATTATGAAGATGTCTTGGAAACAACACTCACTTCATCAGAGCTGCTGTCAGAGCTGCTGCTGTCGGACTCCACATTCTTTGAAGCTGCAGCAGGCTTTGCAGGTTCCTCGTCAGAACTGCTATCTTCGCTGCTATCAGAGCTGGACTCCTGTTTAGCAGATTGTGCAGCCGTCTTTGGTTTGGTCGTCACCTGAACAGATTTATTCAGAAGGAAATGAAAAATGGGAGAAAAACACATGCAGATTATGTAGAACAAGAGAAGGAACAATTTTTTAACATGTCATGAAAACAAATGCTTACTTCATCATCCTCATCAGAGTCGCTGTCAGAGCTGCTGCTGTCAGACTCAGCAAGTGCAACAGGTCTCTTTGAAGAAGCAGCAGGCTTTTTTGCAGGTTCCTCATCGGAGCTGCTGTCATCACTGCTGTCAGAGCTGGACTCTTGCTTAGCAGATTGTGCAGCCTTCTTCGGTTGGACCATCACCTGGAAAGATTTGTTCAGGAAGTTAATTTCAGTGGGTAGTGGAAATATATGTCTGTTTTACAATAATAACACAAAATAGAGCTCCGTAATGAATGCAAATAAGTACATTCAAACCAAATAATATTTGTAGTATCACAATTAAATAATGCAGCCTTCAAGTACACAATGGCATTTTATTATGTAGAACAAGAGAAGGAACAATTATGAACATGTCATGAAAACAAACGCTCACTTCATCATCCTCATCAGAGTCGCTGTCAGAGCTGCTGCTGTCAGACTCAGCAAGTGCAACAGGTCTCTTTGAAGAAGCAGCGGGCTTTTTTGGAGGTTCCTCATCGGAGCTGCTGTCATCACTGTTGTCAGAGCTGGACTCTTGCTTAGCAGATTGTGCAGCCTTCTTCGGTTGGACCATCACCTGGAAAGATTTATTTAGGAAGTTGATTTCAGAGGGTAGTGGAAATATATGTTTGTTTTACAATAATGACACAAAATAGATCTCCGCGATGAATGCAAATAAGTACATTCGAACCAAATAATATTATTTGCAGTATCACAATTAAATAATACGGCCTTCAAGTGCACAATGGCATTTTATTATTTATAATTAATCAAAAGAGGCCAAAGAGAAGAGAACATGGGAAGCACCTTCTCCTCGGACTCTGAAGAATCCTCATCAGAACTGCTGCTCTCGGCCTTCTTTGGAGGGGGCTGCTTCTTGAGATCATTCTTCACCGGCATGAGCTGAGGTGCAGTTTTTCGTTTCTTGGCAGCCTTCTCAATGTCATCTTCCGCATTTCTCTTGCCTACAAATTGAGATTAAAAAAAGGACTTTGGCACCACAGAACTATGTTACATAGAAACCACGAGACATGTGTTACTCAAAATTACCTGATTTTCCAGCTACGGCCGACACAGCGGCAGGTTCAACCTTGACAGCAGACTTCTTGCTCAACTTAACCATAGTATTTATTGTCTGAGCTCTACAAAAGGAGATGAGCATCAACTTAAGAGCAAACGAAAATACAGCACACCGGTTCTTAATAACTACACACGGGAAAACAATTTACCTACACAAGCTACTCAATTCCTCATGGTACTGTTTCATCACACCAAGGATAGCCCCTTGTACCAACAACTACGCATAAACTCAACACAGTATAACGAAACAGAACAAAACGAACACTGGGTAATGCTAATTCAATGGCTAAGCAAAATCAGGGAATACTGTAAAGCCGAACCACTCTACCCGCTTGATACTTGCAAATGATTATCTGTCACCTCGAGGCTAAACCTAAAATTCAGAAGAGTCTTCATAAAACACAACGATTCTAACTGCTGAAGTTGCAACAAACACAAAACCTGTGCTACCAGGTACAATCGATGCAATTTAAAACTTCATTACACTAAAACGCCGGCCCTAAATCAACAACAGTACAGCAATACAGCACATCACTTCTTATCTACCCACATGTATGACCCTAGTACAGGAAAACAATATATCCATGAAAGCTACTCCAGGATAGCCCATTGATACCAAGAGCTACACATGAACACAACGCAGCATAGCGAAACAGGACAAAACGACCCAATGTGTGCTACTAATCCAACAATGGCTAACCAAAGGGCGTACTCTCAAATGCTGAACTCTGCCCGCTTGACACTTGCAGTGATTTTCTGTCACCTAGAGGCTAAATCCAAAATTCGGAGAGTTGCCATAAAACGCAACTATTCTACCTGCCCAAGTCGCAGCAAACACGAAACCAGCGCCGCCAGGTACAATCGATGCAATTACGAACTCGATTACACTGCAACGCTACGCCCACAGCAAGCACTCCCTCGAATTCGGGGTGGCCGAACCAAACGCACCAAGGGCTCACCGATCAAGCGCCAGGCCAACGGCTACGAACAGCACATCGAACTAGACGAATCGCCGAGGGGAAACCCCGCAAGGAAAAACGAGGGGGGAAGAGGTGCGGCTCACCGGTAGCAGGATGGGGTGGCGGCGGAGGCGGCGGAGGCGGCGGAGGCGGCGAGAAACCCTAGTTCCCGAATCGAGTAGGGTTTTGGGGAGGGTTTGGCGGAAGACGGCGGCGGCGGCTCGGTGTTTATAGGGGCGACGGTGTCCTAATTGAGTTGAGGGCTCTCTCTCTCCGGCCGCGAGATATGCGATTTTCTCGTTTTGCCTCGCCAGCTTTGCCTGTTTTCCTTGGCCCCCGCGTTTACTCGGTTGGGGGATGCGATGTTGGATAATCTAAATTACTGGGGTGCGGTTCATAAAAATGCCTTGATTTTTTCCCATTCGTGGGCCTCATGCGGCGGCCCAACACAAGTCAGATGACCCAGGCTCGTCCTTCACCTGTTGCTTTTGTGTTGCTCAACAAAAAAAAAACGTGTTGCTTTTGTTATGTGCTGCCTCATTTGAAATTGTGTGTGCATTCCCCCTGCCGCTTCCTCGCTGCACCACCCTGCTCGATCCGTCATCTCCGTCGGTCCCAACCTCTTTCGGCCTCCCTCCAAACCTCCTATTTATCCAACTTTTGCTAGGTTTCTGCTCCACCACCACAAACCCTAAGTTGTCAGAGCCTCACCGCACCCCACCTTAAACCCTAAGGTTTTCAGCCTCAGCTCCGCCGGAGACGCCGTGGCCAACCACGTCCTCCCCTTATCCGGCAAGGTGGGCACAGTCTTCTTCTACCTCGCAACCATCAAACGTTGAAGAGTGGAGGTGCACGTTGCGCCGCCTATTTGGTGCTCTCAACGTCATAGAAGGGATCGACGCTTGCAGCCAGAGTTTGTCGCTCTGGCCCAACAATCCCATCACATTATTCCTCATGTGTTCTTCTTTCTTGACACCTGCCTTCACTTCTCGTCTCCCTCATCGACCACCCGCCTCCACTGGCCAGGCTGCCTGCCGTTGCCACCCGTGGCCGGCATCGCCCCCGCATTACTTTGCTAGCATGCCCTCCTCGACCGCATCCCACCGTCGGTCCACCGCCGCCCTCGGCATCCCTCTAACCCCCACCCTTCATTTAATGTAGCCCTTACCACACCCCAACCCTAAATATGTTGTCAGCAAGCTACCAGTACCCCACCCTACCCTAAGTTTTATTCTAGCGGACGTTGTCCCCGTCATCGGTGAGGTCGATTCCATCCTCGAGTGTGTTTTTTTTACGAGATAACCGACGCAGAGAGCTTGCCGCATGCCACCTCTGCCGGCCCGATCCGGACACTTCGAGATCAAAATCTGTTAGACTGGTTATAGCATTTTTTTTCAGCGAATTATTAGTTCAGTTTGCACTAGCTCATTCTTTTCACGGACCTACCTACGCGGGACGTCCGCCATGCAACTCTGCCACGGCAGCACCGGCATGATTGACGAGGCCACACCTGTTCTTGGTTGACTGGTGGGAAATTACTCGAGCCCGGGTCCGAGGGACGAGCCACTAAGCCAGGCTACAGACAGAGACACGCCGAGAAAAGAACGGACGAGGTTCCCTGCTCCACGGCTATATAAAACGCGGCGCCCTCCTCCCCCTCCATCACCCTCTCCCGTCTATTTTCATCTCCACTTCTCTGGTGGTCGCGGCTTCCTCCCCTTTCGATCTCTTTCACCTTGTCCCCGGCGGCCGGCCGGGAAGTCGTCGGAATCCTTCGTCCTCGCGCGGGCTAGCTAGCTCTCGCCATGACAACGCCGACGGTACACATTCTCCTTCTACATCTCATCCTTTTCTGACCTGCATTTGCTACGACCGGTTTGTCCTGTTTGTCGTTCATGTGGTTCGCATGTCGTCTCTGATCGATCGATGCGCGCAGAACAAGGGCCGGCCGCTGCCCAAGTTCGGGGAGTGGGACGTGAAGAACCCGGCGACGGCCGACGGCTTCACCGTCATATTCCAGAAGGCCCGCGACAACAAGAAGACCACCGGCGGCCCCGGGCAGTCCGGCATCCCGCCGGCCTTCAGGAACGGCAACGGTTACGGCTACGGCTCCGGCTCCGGCTCCCCGTACAAAACCGGCAACAGCTACCCGTACTCGAGGGTGGCATCGCCCAAACGTATCAAGGTACCTACGTTTGCCTACAGACATGCAGCCATGGTAAGATTTTCGCAGTTGTGTGCGCTTTTGTCTGACGGAAGAATATCTTTTATCTGCAGAAGAAGTGGTTCTTCTGCGGCAGCTTCTGATTGTATCGAACGCCAGGGCTAGCTGCTACTGTTGGTGAAAGAGATATGAAACCGGGCCACGCCAGAACCAGAAGCACATATTCGATGGGAGGCCAGGGTGAAAGTTTTGGCAATCGGGTGGCATTTTTGCTCCCGCTCGATCACCGCATTTGATGTGCAGAGCATCATCAATGAATGATGATTATGTATGAATCATTTGTCGAATAAAAAGGGCAGGAAACTAGTGGGGAAAACTACCTGTAAATTGTGTCCCTTTTAGTCTGATGCAAATGGTCATGCTGACCATCGCTGTCATTCATTCATCACCACCGCCACCTTCGCAAGTTTCATTCAGGTGCATATTTGGATTCGTAATAATTATGAAATCCAACAGTTCAAACAGACTCGTAAAGTAATAGGTACTTCGGAAAACAAACAAAAAAATGGTATTCATAGTATTACACATATGAGAATATATCTCCTGAAATCCGAGTCAAAATTTTAGTACTAACATCACCACCTAGAGAAATGAACAAGTATCAAGACCAGATATCACCAATAATCAGTTATTTACCGGACACGATCCAAGCAGAGACCAACTTCGTGTTTGCAGGAAGAAAGAGATATCTACTGTTAGGTATTCTGCATCATATGTAGCCAACAGATCGAGTACAGTGACCAACAGAAGTAAGACAAGCTTGAGCGGCTCGACAAGACCATGTTTGCATCTTTGGGGTGCATGGCAGCGCCATCAAATGCAAATTGTATCAAAACATCAGCCCCTGGGGTGTTCAAACAAGAATGGTCGCACCCTTTCCCCCAAGCACCTGCACTGCACACCCATGATCATATGCCATCCAGGCATCCAGCACCATGAGAACAAAACTGTGCTATACTTCTACCCTCGGATCCACTTCATTTCCCTAGCTTTCATTATTTTCGTGCTTCGGTTCAGCCAAGGGACATTCCAGATTAGAGTTTCCATCACCTGGTTCAGAATGGCCTCCGGAAGTAGCATCCGATGAATCTGGTGATATCTTTTCTACTGTGGTCTGGAGAACCGAGGATTCAACCAAATTCACACTTCCTTGTTCTTCTCCTAATTGTGTTGTACCGGACATAACTCCACCGGTGGCATCCATAGCCTTCTCGTCTCCTGCCTCACAATTTACAACAGCAGTATTCACTGACACCTCAGCAGGTTCAGCATCTTCCTCTGTCCATTCAACAGACTCAGGTGGACTCTCTTTTACATCTGGGGTTGGCGGTCTGATGTCATCTTCCAGCTTATCAATGGGGCCATTTGTCAATACTGCATGACCAGACTCTTCATTTAAGTCTCTGTCAGAGCCAGCTAACAGTGGATCCAAACCTTTTGTGACATCTATAGGTTCACCAAGAATGACCTCATCCATATCCTCATCCACATTTGGTGACGGTAACTCCAAATTCGCGGAAAGGGAAGCTTCTGGGCCATCATTCGGTGCTTTGTCCTCATCAAACGCAAACCAGTTGGAGTTTGTAAAAAGGGAGCCCCTGCAAAGCATATTCTTCATCAGCCAGTTGTTGCAGACATCAAACAAAATGTACATACGAAAATAAATAATCAAATTGTATGGACAAGGAAAATACCTGTCATGATCATCACCAAAGCGAATATTGGAGATAACTACTTCAGCCGCTTCATCATCAAAATACACATCCTACAAAGGATAGTAACAATCAATACACAAACAACCACATTACATGTCCCGGAAATACAAATATCACCATGTTTGTACAGTATATAATGGTGCATGAACTTAAGAAAACAAAGCTGAACATACCTCATCATCTCGCTCTTGTGATACTTGAGCCTGCATATATAACCCACACATGAGTTATTAACCAAATAAATCTGAACACTGTATCCACTGTTTAAGCCATAATCATAATAGAAGATTATTATGCTCTAGAGATCTAATACATAGATTTGGCATTTTACGAGGTAGTAAATCTTAGGAATCAATATTTCTGCATATATATTTAGACAGAGATGTGTTGTGTGCATCTTCGGATGCAAAGGCCACAGAATAGTCCTGTTCTATTATCTAATAAAATACATATGCAAGAACTAATTCATTTACAGATCAGATGAGTTTGAAAGATCTAAACAAAATATAATAGATGGCAAATCCAGGAGCAAGTACAACTGTTCTACAAGTGGTTAGCTATACCTTGACAGAAGAGTGACATGCAAAAAGGAAATACTGACACTGGTAAAAAATAAAAGTAAAATACTGACCTCATCATCAACATCCTCATTACTGTGAATACCGTATTTAAATGCCTGGCTCAGATTGCTAGCAAGCGCAGCCACATCATAGTCCCTGTCTCGGAAGTCTTCATCATCGCTGTCCCTACCTCGATCCTGCAGTGATGTCGGTCGGCTATGACCAAAGAAATGTTCAGCACATGACTTTTTCCCCATGGAAGAATGCAGGACATTTAACAAAGAGATAAGTTAACCAAGTAGATAAAGTATGGACTCTGGAATACATAAATCACATTCTTAAAGCGATCATACTGACTTGAATCATTTTCATTCAACAGAGCAAAGCATTATGATTTATAAGGAAGCAACATGAACAAAGCTCAACTAGGAACATACAATCAATACAGAAAAGCATAGACTAACAGTACAGAAGATGATTTCATGAGACGGAGTCAAATGATACTTACCCACAAGCCCATTGGTAAACATTTTCTACCGCATTACGCTTTGTTAGGATGCTAGAGTGCCACTCGCCCCAACCAGAGTTTTGCTGCAACCCAATCAAATACATAAAAGTTCAATGTAATGGCTTCAACCAAAGTTCAATGCGGAAATATAATAGGAATCAGGCCAACAAAGAAGGAAATTTTGCAAGACATTATTGCATGTCTACCATACTATCAGTGCACTAGGGGCCCATTAGATAATTAGCAAGGGACTAGTAACAAATCCAGTAGCATGTGAGAAAGGATAATAGTAGCAAAATTTTGGTCTAGATAACAAAACAAATTAAACCTGCAAATGTGATTGGATTGTGCTGTCGCTGTTGGCCAGCTGAATGAGCTTGTTGGATATGCGTGTAATATGCCCAACAAATCCATTCCTTGGTGGAGTTTTTCCCTCTGCAGATAGCGTACGCTGCAAGGAGGGTAACAAGTGAATATATCAGTCGGAAAAGTAGACCTATGAGCCGGTTGGGAGTATATCAAAGACGAGACATTATTTGGTACCTTTGTTAAATCTACTGACAGCGCAGAGTTCTTCTCGGCTTCCAAAATTCTTGTAACTAGTTTACATTCATCAAGAACATGTGCAATCAGCTGATCCTGCTTACTCTCTAAACAGGAAACAATTATGTTCTCCACATGATGATGCAAAAAGTTGTTGAAAGGGTACCTGATGATAAATACTTTGTCAGCTCTTTAACAAGTTTATGTGAAGCAAAGCTTGCAGTGTTTAACTTACTCAAAAAATAGATCTATAACATGCTTGATTGCTCCTAGGTGGATCAAACGCATTTCAGCAACTTCACTGCCAATCGACAGTAGGACAGAGATGAACTCAACAATCTGCAAAAGAACAATAACTGCCATCAATTATAACAAAGGAAGTAGAATTTACCTGAACACAAATTGCAGAACAAGGAGACAAATAACAATGCTTTGCATACATATCTCAATACTTGAGATTCTTCCAGTAAAAACAAAATAGTCAACTGTACCTCAAAATTCTGCCAAGACTATTAGACAAATTTCACTAATAGGTTTCGTGCGCTCCACCCATGTTAATTTCAGGACTAGTTCAAATAAGTAAATCTGATCAAAATTAATTACCACATACCTTCAAGCGATGCTTTCCAAGAGGAGGCTGTAAGCTGCCATATGTTGTCGGAAGTATAGCTTCAGCAGATGAAACATCCAGCAGCTTCAACAAATCACCTGAAAATTATGAGCACAAATTTAGAAATTTTGAGGATAATATACTTGGAGCATTGGTTTCTAACAACCGGTAAATATAGGCAGTGCCAGCACTTCATAGTTAATACTTAACAGAACCAACTGTATGAAGAATGAACAGAAATAATCATGTAGGATTTAATTCAACAGATAACAGTTTTCATGTTACTTCAGAGATGTATAAAACACTTTCTCTAAATAAGAGATATAAATCCTTGAATATGTGTATCATTTCCTATTTATTTTTCACTGTGGATTATGGAAGATACAAAATGTAAAACTGGCAGAAAATCATGAAGACCTAAATAACTGTAGCTAGAGCGTCTCTCCATGTGAAAAGATGTATAGACCACTAACCAAGGCTATCCAGCATGCCGTTGACTGTTTCTGGACTTGCAGTGACTAATGTTCCATGACTTAACTGACTACGGAAAGCTTGGTAGGACGCTGATACAAGTCTCTTAGGATCTAACAAAGATATGCACACTGACAATGAGTGGACCAGCACTGATTTAGGTCTTGAATCTTCAAAGGCATGATGAAATAATCTCCCCACAAAACTGCAAATGTGATGTAAAGATGAAAAGAAGACAGAGATGGGTCAATACCAATTTGAAACGATAAAAGCCCTGGGACAACATATTCAACATTACAATGTAAGAGTGCAAAAAATCAAAAGCACCTAGGACTGGAAATTTTCGTAGCAAGTGCTGGAGGGGCATATCTAGTCACTGCACAAAGGATTTCAGCAGCATTTGCATGAACCTCAGCAGAATCCTGTAAAGAAAATTAAAAGGAGTCAGGTTGACAATAAAAGCATAAACCACAAAATCCCAAGAACAATGAAAAATCTCAACAGCAGAGACATAGCCACAATTCATATATGCTTTGTGAAAAAATATTGTGCCACCTTATACTTTGTGAGGATGTAACTACAGAACGATGCAACTGAATATCATTGCAGCATACATGGACATAGCCTGGTGGTTCACCATCTTAAATTCGTATGGGTAAAGAAGAGCAACTACTCAAGAAACATGTGGATGTGAAGCAGAAACTAGAAGGCAAGACTAACATCTGAAGATGATTATGTATTTCTAAAGAGGACTTCACTAGCCAAGCCTAAGTAATGGATGGGAGGAGATAAACCCAAGTCAATAGCTAGTCAATCATGTGGCATCAGACAAACATAATGTATGTCAGTGTTATGTAGAACTCTGCGCAAGTTTCTTGCTAGAAAAAGACGATTCAAATTTCAGATAATTCACAAATGGTGCCTTTGGAGAATAATGCATTTTGGCTAATTAATTAACATCCAAAAGGCAGGCTTTCCATGACACGCCTTTGCTAACAGAGTAACATGGTGTGGATAAGCATCAGCATAGACAAATTTGAAATAGTTTGAAAATTGAATAAACAGCGCAAGTGAGCAAATGACATGGTTAGATGCTAAAAGTAGTGTTTAGTTCTTACAGATGAGCTGAACTTGTCAACAATCATCTCAAGGACTTGTATGTCATCTAACCATTGCATGGAATCTGCATAACTTGTATACATAGTTTCATCAGCGCCGATTAAGCGAATTAACACCTGCATTACAGACCAACATATAAATGAGGACCAGGGCTCCTTTTTCAGTCAGAACCACAGATAGATGGTAGAATGCAATTAAATTTGTCCTCAAAACTAACCTCCATGATAGAAGTGATCCCAATAAGATCGACAAGTTGGCTAACTATTTCAGGGTGGCCCTGCAGGAGGAATACAATAGCACGCAAAAATTTAAATGTTAGAACGAAATGCACACAAACAGAAAACCAATTACATGGATACTCTGCACACACAACTTTTAAATAAATACGCATGTAACAAGGAACTGGCAGAAATGGGTTAAACATATATAAACCTTGAGCGCTCGTAAACCTGAGATGGATATTTAAGTCATTTACAAGTATAGTTTTTGTTCCCAGTAATGGACTAATGTTTGATTCTATAATTATCCGCTAAGTTGATGATTCTGGTATTAGTTGACTACCCCATATTTGAGCTTTTTAATACTATGGTACATACCACATATATGTAAGGTACATGAATGGCTGAAGCGGGAAATCTCTGTATCAAACAAATTATGGAAGACCAAAATAGGAGATGGCAAATAAAAGCAAAACTACACAAACCTGTACATAATTCATAAGTGGGAGCGTCTTTCTCAGCATCAAGCAAATAACCACCTGCAGCGCAGTATGTCAGGCTCAAAATCAGGGCATTGCCAATTAATCAGCCAAGAGAGACCAAACTTTTCCAGGAGCTAAGGATTTCATAAAAGTACCTTGCCAAAGTAGCCAGCCAATAAAGTCCCATGAGGATGGTCAGGCTTCAGGAAGGAGAAGAGTAAATTCATAAGCTGCGCAGAGAGCATAACTCATCAGTTGCAAAGAAAAAATACACCATACTATGGTAATATTGTTGCATCAACAAAAAAGCAAAAGCTAAATGTAAAACATACATCTTCATCCTCCACTAATGTCTTCAAGATGACATCCACTTCGCATATGAATATTTCACAAGCTATAAAAGGAAACCTGCGAACCAGGCACTGATGGTGGTGAGCAAAGTCCATGGTAGGACACAACACAAAACGTTTCATCATTTACCTAAATATCCTCTTCTTTTCAGCATCTTCAGGTGTCTCTTCCACAATGTAGCGGAGCAGTAACTCCACTTGAACTTTGTCTCGTAAACTACAACATCCAGAATGAACTTGTATTTATTATCAAATAATTTATTGCTCTCATAATTCTAATATCTTAAATATATATGATTTTCTGTTAAGGACATTCCGTTTTCTGGTGCATAAGCATTATAAGGAGGTCCAGGTAACAAAGATGTGGACAGTGAAATTAAAGGGAAAAACTCAATGTGGTAACATTTAGAGATGATTATATACCAGTCGAATTTAATACAAACTCAAGTAGAAACTTTGAGACAAGTTAAACACATATATTTAGGTACAGAAAACATGCACAGCAGTCATAATAAATTAATAAGTCCATATATATGGATAATCACACATAATAAACAAAGTTAAAACAATATCAGCAAATGAAGAGGTTCCAACGAAATCCAAAGCTCAGAGAAATGAGAAAAAGAACACAAAGAAGTGTTCAGGAAGAGAAATAGTACAAATTAATTAGTCTGGTGTTAAGCGCTTTGCACTCCTGGATTATTTCATCCTCATCAAGAAGGTCTTCCAACTTAAAATTCTCCTTGTCTAAAATAGTATCCACCTGAAAGAATAAGCAAGATGTCCATTATTAAATCAAAATTCAGAACTGTCACCTACACAGTACATATTCGAAAGTGCAAGCACTCACTGGTGATGCGGCAGAGAGTCCAGGTACGTGCCAAAACATCTTCAATGACGATTCCGTATGTATCCAGCACAGTCACGATCTCACAAACCAAGCAGATTTAATACTTCGACTTTGCGGACTGATTCATGCCCAGAGTACTGAGAACAGACCCTGAAATAGCTGACCGTGAGACGTCAGTCGGTAAAAGATCAACCACATGAAGAAGAGTCAGCTTTCGTATTAATCATGCATCATTTATCCACTACGATCAACCCACGAATTCCAGTGAATATTAGTATCAGTATTGCTACAGCATGTGTACACCCACCTATATTTTGGAAAATCCTAATGCTTGAATCAACACATAGTAAAGGGCAAGAGCAGAAAATGAGAACACGGACTGAAAAGGCCACCAAATATTCCCTGTAAGCACAACCTCGAAATACCAGGAAAGCTAAAACCCCTGAAGAGAAGAAAGTCTCCCCAAAAATAAACACGATGTTTGTATTGAGCAGCAACTACTCCTCAAAAACACCCTCCTCAGCATGTATGCACTACAAAATGCATTCCCCAGATGTCCAGCATCCGAATCCTCAACAAATATGCGTCACAAAATGCATTCCCCAAATGCCCACCCTCCAAATCCTCACACCAATGATCTCCCAGAATCACACGGCTGCTCCTCAGAGTAGCAAAGCGAAGGCAACTAACCACGGAACCTGGAACCGATCGCATCGAATTCGGAACCGCATCAACTGGGCACGCAGAAATAGATACTCACCCCGAGCTCCCCGCTTCCTTCCCAGTCCGCATCTCCAAAGGCTAGACCGCTTCAGAAAAAAAAAAGGGGGGGCAAAGCAATCCTACGAGGTTCCAGCTCCACAAGCACCAACTCCCGCAAAGCAAGGCAGCTAGTAAAGCGATGACGGGCGGGCGGGCTGACTGACTGACACAACAACGCCAGAGCCGCCCCCACCCACTCGGACATGACACGCGGTAAAGCGAGCGCACAAACTGCTAACGATGTCGTCATCCCCCAACTAGCTTCCACTCGCGCAGAGCAACTACTCGCGGCCTCAGTCCCCGACGCATCGAATCGAGCCCGCAGCCAGATACAGGGTGAGAGTTAGAGACTACGGAGACGGCAGCGGCATGGAGCTGGAGGAAGTAGCGGGGGTTCTCACCGGGTGTCAACGGAGCCGCGGCGGAGAGTCCAGCGCGATGGAGAGCAGCGGTGGCGGCGGCGGCTGACGAAGAGGGCGGGGGGCAGCAGCGAGTGAGCAGCGCGCGGGCTCTCACGCGATCCGAAGCTTTTAGAGGATCCGCTGGATCCGCGCGCGTCTGCCTGGGGGCGGGGAGCGAATCCCCGAAACCCTGGATGGAATTGGGCAATCGCGAGATGAGGAGTGGGAGGAGGAGACGACGGGTGGGGTGGGGAAGAGGGAGGGCGAGGGTTCGATCGCGAGAGAGACTTTGCGGAGAATAATAATCTACCTAAGCTTCCCCTTTTTTTTCCCCTCTCGCTTCGTCTCGATGCGGCATGGGGAGCTGGAGTCTCCGCCCGGCCGTGCGGGTATATGCGCCCGTCTCCCCGCCGCGTGGGTCCAGCGCCACGCGGGTCCCGCGTGGCGGTGGGTGGGCTAGATTCGTCGGTGGCGCCGGAGGGTTTTGGGGCGGGTGAGGTGCGGTACAGTCACTCGTGCCTCGGTCCTTTAAAACGCTGGTGGGTGACTGACGGGTGGGTCCGTGTGCGAGGTGGGAGCCGCGGCGCAGTGTAACTGCTGAGGGTGCGGGTGGTGCGTGGTTGGAGACCCGTGACGTGGCATGTGGGGCTGACAGTGGGCGGAGAGCTCGTACCGGCGCGGGCGTCCCCGTCCAGAGCGGAAAAGCTGTTGTCCTCGTCACTCTCTGCCCGTGGGTCCATGCGAGTACGGGGCCCACATGTCCGTGGGCCGTCGCACTGGCAGAGCATGGAGATTCGATCTCGGCGGATTCTTCAACGCTACAGACACTCGTTTGGCGTACGGGCAGCAGTGCCTGCCCAGCTGAACACGGGCTGCTCCGACCGACTTTTTCTCCACACACTGCCGAGGTGGGGCCACGAGTTTTGGGCCCCAGTGAGCAGCTGGACACGCGACTTGTACGGTCGTGTTCTGGTGTTCGTGCATCTGGGGATCGCCACGGGGACCACCGGTCACTCGGACAACAACGGCTAGAACGATTTTTTTTCAAAACGAATAAATTATAGTTTTACCGATTGGGCATGAAGATTTGAAGGTTCATCTAATCTAAGAGACTACTTGATTCGTATGTTACGTGTGTTAAGCACAATCTCGAAGATTCAGATGGTTCTTTGTCCATGTAAAAGTTGATGTGTATGTGACCACGGCCAGTTGGATGAGTGTTGCTCCAAGGTTGAAAAAATCATAATTGCCACTTCACTTGCCCTCTTGTTTACTCAACGTACCTATCGGCTTATTATTGTTTGCCAGGTGTGATGTGCGCCTCCGTGGAGGCATAAATTTCCACATAGTAAATTGTCCGAACACCCCTTACATATGTAGTTTAAACAAAAATATATCATCGTTTCTTTGTTGACCGGACTATTCTCGCAAAACTAATAGTTGCATCAAACTCAACTAGAATATCAAATTCAAGACATTGGAATGCGTACAATTTCTTTTGATCGCACATTTGCAAAAAAAAAAAAAAAAGACACCAACATGGGCATCTTCTATTCATGTCGGCTATCCACATCATCGAGTTTTCAATCCGTTAATAGCATCTTCTCCATGATATTAACTAAAGCAACATGAATAAGGTGCATTCCTGAACTTAATGCCCTGCCTCTAATTGATCAAATATACGCAACCATTCAATTTTCGTGAAATATAGCCTCTTGACTATTGTGACTAATTGAATCTTGCATATTCATGTGCAAACCTTCATGTTTCATGCACCTTATACCCTTTCTTTCACACACAAATTTGTTTAATAAGAGGTAGAAAACTACGCAAAATTGACAGCCTATATTTTCTAAAAGAAGATAACCCAAAGAAGAAGGTTCCTTCCTATTTTTTCAAACTTGAAAAAATCCAGCACCCATTTTTCTAGTACATGCAACTAATACCCTCAACATGGCATCAGTGAGAAAGGAAAAAAATATTAACACTCTTTTCACCCATACATCCAACCCAAAGACTAAAACATCAATATATTCATTGTTCCTCTGCCTCTAAAGTTCATGTGATCGACAAACATGTACATGTATAGTTCGTTTAGCATAACTGATGACTGGATTTGAATCAACCGAGGTCACTCGGTCTTGCCAAATCTAGCTTTGCTCGAAATGTAGAAGTAGGTGCATGAAAGGAGATGAAGGCTTGGTCAAGCTTTAATGATTGTTGAAGATGTGTCATCAACCACTTGGGTGTGGCAAATAAGCATGTTACTTGGAGGGATACTTTGGAAGAGTGGATCATAGTAATATGAAGTGTAAATTACAAATACAAAACTTTCAATAATTTACATGATCTCACTAGTGCCATATTGAAAGTAGATTTTTCTATTTTTAGAAGAATGGAACAAACTAGATTCATGTTAGCTCACATCTCCTCCAGCTCACCCACCCCCCCCACCCCCGCACAATATTCTTTATTCAGCTTATCATAGGTTGCCTCGTCTCTCACACTTACCGTACAAACTCATTGTTTCCTCTTTCACCGAGTAAGTACATGGATCGTGTTGCCATGGTCTCAATATGAGCTTGAGTTGGAGGTCAGAACAAAACTTTACAACCCCAACGAGCTTGGCTATGATGGTGGGTGAGAAAGGATAGTTACGGACGTTCAAAGTCCGGTGGTGGCAGAGCTCCAACTATACTAATTCATTGTCGGTTAGCCCGAGTTGGCGAGGTCGGTGCACCCAGTTTATTGATGATGAAGGGTTATCAATTTGAAGAACTTCTTTGTTGCATAAGTTCATTTGACATGTTTCAAGTTCATATAGGATCTGCTATATACACAAAAAAGACATGTTGTAATTATGGGTGTCCAATGTGAATGGTTGTATTCATGTTGCAAAGGTGGTTTGGGGCTGATGTGTCCATTAGTTTTATGTTGCATATATTTTTATAAACCATATGTTTGTAAACAAGGTGAGTTTTTTCGACGAGGTGTAGTAAATTGAGTGTAGATTTCTTCTCGACATATGCTATTCCGGTTTGGCTTGTTCTAAATATTTCGACTATTTTCCACAACCTTTGTCAAATGACAGAACCGATGCCTATATGTTGTGGTGACGACGGATCAAAATTTGCACACATAAGCTATTTTTGGCACAACTGTATTGTAGGGAACTTGGGAAGTTGGGATTGGTGAGGATAATTTCCGTAGAGTTGGGTGAACCTTTGTCTTCACCCAGTTCCGTCAAAATTTTATTTTCCCCTAATCCCCAATCCATTAGGAAGAGTCAGTTTACTCTGTACTCGCGATTACAAATCCCACAGGATTTCCAAATATCACAACCGGCCCAAAGTCACTGAAATCTCCACATAAGGTAATTCTCAAGTCCGATCCGATTCCAAGCTTTAGAACATCTTCAGCAGTTGGGGCTCCCCAGGCCAAAATCCGGCGCTATTTAGCGCCGGATGGATGTAATTTTTGGCCTGAGGAGGTCCATTTTCGCAGCGGCGAGTTTAGGATGGATGAAAACTTTTGACAAAAAACGGCGAATTCAGACAAAACAAGGCGAAACTCGTTCAAATATAAGCAAAATTTAAAGATATTAACTTATATATGCGAGTTCGTTCATATATAGGCCGAATTCGTACATATATTTGAATTCGGCCAGATGGAAACATAAACTAAAATCGAAAAAACGGCGTGCCGAAACGGCACCGGCACCACCGGCGGCATCCCAAGGGGGGGGGAGAGTTGCCAGCCTCGATGTGCGCGAGCACACGGGCGAGCGTGCGGCCCGACGCACCCCACCAGCGATGGCGGCTGGTGGCGTTGTTACACGCTGGAGGAGGGGGGACCGTCGTACGCTGCGAGTTCCCGTTCGTGCCGGAGACGGAAGAACTCGTTCCAGGCGTCGTAGTTGTCGGCGACGTACCGCTCCTCCGCGCGCTGCTCCTCGGTGAGCGTGACCCGCACAACGTCGATAGCGGCATCGAGCTGATCGCCTCCCACCGGAATCGGTGGGATCGGAACGCCCACCCACCCGCTCAACCGCCATCCTCCGGGCATGCGGAAGTCCAGCGGCACCAGGTAGCCCGCCATGTGCAAGAGTCCCGCCTCCCATTGGTGTAGGGAACGGCGGCCGAAGCTGTTGTTCGCCGCGTCGTGGCCTGCCATTGCTAGCTAGAGGCAGATTGGGGAGAGAAGGCAGGGCTGGGGAGAGGAGGGAGACGGCGGTGCTGAATGCGGCAACACGCGATAGGTTCCGCGATAAATAGAGAGAGCCGCGCGTGAATCCGAGGTGACGCCGCGTGAAAGCTACGCATCCGGCGAAGACTGACCGGCGGCAGGCTTTTGAAGCGTGCGGAAGATGATTGGCCTCTGTCGCCGACAAGTCGGGCCACCATGACTTGGGCTCGCCGGACGGATGAAAGCCCGCGAAAACGAGGTTAGGGGGCGCGACTAGACCATTTTCGTCCATTAGGATGAAAAAAAAGGGTCCTGGGAGCCTTCCCGAGGAGCGGGTGGAGATGCTCTTACATTGTTTACCGCAATCTTTCTGCAAGGGTTTCGATTTAGATCGGTCCCCGTTTCCTTCTAACCGTTCATCGGACATTCAAATGGATCACACGCCGAAACGCATTAGCTTAAGAATCGGGAGAACGGCTGTCTGATCGAGATATTGCAATGTCGATGCGCGGCATGTGCCCTTAGCCTGTCGCACATGTCGACCAGTACCTGGCTATCTGCCAAAAACAAAACAAAAAAGCGATTCTGCCCTAGTCTGTTGCACATGGCGCAAGCGCAATCGTAGGCTGCCGATGGAACCGCGGTCGCATTTCCTGACCGGAGACGTGAGATTTTCATGTGCTTCGGTGATCTGCATGATTGGGACCTGAACTGCGCTGAGCAATCGCCGTAGTTTAGTTCCAGACTTAATAATGTAGCACTGTTGAGTGCTGACACTTGTGTCATGTGTGGTTTAGTGTGAGGGTGAAGATAGTTCGATGTTGAGATTTCTCACGATGTCATGTAAGATTTGAGGTCTGGGACATGTAGCTCAGCTCGGGCACTCGAGTATGTCCATATTCCAACTGTTCAGTGCTTTATGCAGAGTCACTTGTCCATCAGTCGTTGCTGATCATCGTACGAATCTGCACAATGCTTGCCGGATGGAGTTCAGCTTGGTTCTATTCGCGGCTCTCCGTTGTAAATCATACCAGGACTCTGCAATTCTGTAACTTAGATGTTCAGAGGAAGGATGCACTTTTTTTTTTATTGTGAATATTCATGCATTCAGTTGCCTGGTCAAGTACTCCACATTGTCGACGTATAAATACCAGCATGACCACATGATTCCAACCGTATATTGCAAGGCTAAATAATGATTTGTTTCGGCTCTTTTTGCAGTACGGAGGGGTGAAGCACGATATGAAATGTCAACTGTAGATAGATTCAGTGAGTAGTGACAACCGGGCTGCTTTGCATAAAGACTGAAGGTACGGCACTACGGCTACACACGCTACCAGCTAGAACCCTTGCTGACACCAAAGTGAGTCAGCCAGTCCATTGTTTCAGGTTTCACGAACTGAAAGCACTTTCCTCGCACCTTTTATTCATCATCAGCTGCTGCCCGTTGGTCCTTCTATTCCATAACCATCTCTCTCTGGTCGATTTCACCCACGGCATTCGCTATTCGTTTTGCTGTTCACTGCGTCATGAGATGTACCAATGTACTGCTCTCTGAGACCCGTGAACGTTTCTGTCTAAAGAGACCCGTGAACAGTAACAGAAACAACAATGTAGATCCCAGACATGGCATGACCTGCAACTTGGTTTATCACGAGAGGAAAGAAAACCAAATGAATCCATTAGTCATTTATAAATGATTTTTTGTACATATGGCCAGCCCACTGTGCTTCTTGATTCTAGTGATTGAAGATTCACATTCACTGACGGACAGCTTAGCACATTTTCTTCAAAAAACAACAACTTGGCACATTTCACACTGAGCAAACAAATGTAGGCACTCAAATTATTTATATAAGACACTCAAGAATGTGTACACCTGAATTACCTAGCCAGACATTCTCTTTTCCATACTAAAACCAAGGAATGCTGACTACAGAACTTACGAGGAAACTAAATTTTTCTCACGACAATATTTAACAGCCTACTAGGAGTTGCTAAACATATGCTAAGGTTCACAGAAACAGCCGCAGCATAGGATATGCGACCGTGGGATTCGTCCCGTCTCGCGAATCTGATCGGCCTTTTGAACCGCCCTCGCTGCTTGCTTGTTCATCTTGGCGTTGGCAGAGGCCCGCTTCTCTTCGGCCAGACGGCGTGCCATCTCGAGCTTTTCAGCCATCTTTGCCATCGCGTCGCTTCTCATTTTCTCCGCACGTTCCTGTCACAGAACAACATTTCAGTAATTGTTGGTACAGTAAAAGAAGATATTATGCAGGTGATCAAAATTGACTGAAAATGCACCTCTAGTCTCCTCATTTCGAATTCAACATTTGTTCTTTGGCGGCTCTCCCATGCTTCGATCTTCAGCTCTTCCTTCTTGAATCTGAGTAGTACAAAATACATTTCAGAGTAGATACAGAACTCATCATCCAAAAGATTTAAATATGTTTCTATCCCCCTTTCAAGCTCTCAATACTAGAAGAAACGACAAGGTATTAGATAGTCTGACCAGTATACCTAGCTGTATGCTTAGAATTTTCTGCGTCCTCGAATGCTGCCGCACGAGCTGCATATTCCTTCTTCATCCGCTCGAGATCAGCAATAGTCGGTGTTGCAGAGACTAATTCTAGCTCCTCTTTGCTAGCCCATGTTGCAATGTTCATCTTTCCAAGTTGTACACCTAGAGCGGCAATTTCTTTCCTTGCCTTAAGCCTGATTTCATCCTCAGACATTTCATTTGCGCCACCTTTTCTGTTGAAATAAGGACCATCATCTGCATTGTCTTCTCCTATTGATGTTGTCGATCGTCCTCCTACTGGAGTTGATGGTATCGAACAATTTGGGCTCCGACTTGGTGTCATAGACCCAAGTGGTGTTCCGGTTCTTGAAGGGTCCTGACTTGGTATTGGGGTCATTTCTGTGCCCACATCTCTCACAGACACCGATTGAACTGTAGAAATAGCTGCATGCAATAACTCATATCAGTTTTATTTTTGGCGGGAGAATAATTCATATCAGTTGACAGTTAGGCACACAAATTTAACTGTCAAGCTCAGATCACTTGCATTATTATTAAGATGCTTCCTTTAGTGCTAATACAGTAACAAGTGTGAAAGCTACCTTCTGGTTCATTGCAGGGCTGAATTGCAATTGAGCTGGTATGAGTTACTCCCTTCTGATATTCTGCAGTGGCACTAATAGAACTTTCAACTGGACAGATATCTGCATGCCGGACCACCTTCGGCTGATGTGAAGCAAAAGACAGCCTCTCCAATATGCTTCGAGAAGCCGACGAAGCCGGATTGAATCTTTTCATGTTCTGAATGGGCCGAGCAAATGCGCCTCGGTTTGGATGCTTGGGCACAATGGCACCCCTGGGTGCAGCAGAATTCACCTGGTACGCACTCTGGTTCTGTGATGCGCCCTTGGTGGTGTTCTGCTGAACAGTTTGCTTGTTCACGATCCATTTCTCCGCGTCATTCCACTTGGAGGAAGCCTGTCTAGAGAAATACCCCGCCGTCGGATTCTGCGCCCCCGTTTTCTCGCCCCCATGGAACTCAAAGCTGCTGGTACTAGCATTGTCAAGACCGCTGTCACACTCATTACTGTCTTCCTCGACAATTCGTACCGGATGTATCACACTTGAGCTGCTAGGTGCAGGTTGGTGAGCTGAATTCTTGGGCATGTTTTGAACTTTGTAGCTATCCACTGATGGATCCTTATCTAAAGCTTCAGTGTTGCCAACTGCTGCAGGGCATTTGGAGGCACCAGAGCTGTCCGAAACTGTTTTGCACACCAAGATGGATGTGTGATTTTTTTTCATCCGGAAAAAAAGTAAGTTAAGCATAGATAGGCTAGCAGTATGTCTGTACCTTCTTCAAGAACATCACAAACTAACAGTCTGTTCTGCGCCTGTGATGGCTCAACGCTCTTTGAAGGCGATGTCCGCGCTGAGCTGTTGCTGATGACCCTCACGCGATTTTGGGCTCCCAGGAGCTTCATCCTAAGCTTTGTGGGAGAAAGGGCACCTGCCTGCATGAACACCAAAGAGGTAAGTATTTATCTGTGGAGGCACTATTAACTTAAAGTGTCTTGATTTCAAGGTGGTAATTAACCTCTATTATTATACTATTTTGCTCTTTCTAGGTAGGAATCTTGGAATTTTGTAAACCGTTAAGATTATCGTACTCAAAAGTAGCAGTGTCATGCAAGATTTTAGACATTTGATTCTACTATTTCCTGACCGGGGGTACCGGGGTAGTGAAATCACCACTGTTAGCCTGTCAATGGTACGAAATGCCGAATTCTTCAGGATGGGCGCTCGTGATTTCCAGTTTTCCACTACATCAATGCAGAAGGGGTAGTTTTCTCTACACATATTTAGCAATACGCTTACTTTAACTATGCTGTTAGCTGCCCTTTCATTGATAAAACGGATATACCGAAAGAGCGAAAACTCTAAACCGCTAATGAACCTTCTGATACTCTTAACAAAAAGTGCTCAATTTGTCCCCAAATTGCTCAACTCTGGCATTGTTCAGCAAGAGAATAGCTTTAATCTTCTTATAGGACAAAAAAAAAGGAGGACTACCAGCACACTTGGAGGGGAAAAAGCACATCTATACCCCGAAAAATGAAATGTTTCCGGAAAAGCAAATCAAGGGAAGCGTAAATGAAGCATAGACAGAGGCGTCAGAACAACAGCAATGAGAACGAGCCACTGCGGTGGCTTGGATGGAAGCTCGTACCTGGACCTTGTGTATCCTCTCGTACTCCATTGCTCTGTGTGCCTCTGCCTGGGCGGCTGCTGAGAGTGAGTGAGGGGGGAGGGAGGGAGGAAGAAGAAGGGGATGGTGGGTAGGAGCGTGAGGGGAGAACTGAACACTACAGCGGTGGGGACTTGGCTACTGTAAGGCTGGTGCCAACGCACCGCCTGCCTCCCGCCCCGCCACGTCAGCTTTTGGCCCACTCTCACTCCACTCTCACCCCACTCTCACCACACGGTGCCAATGCACAGGCTATAGTGCCAGCCTTTAGTTCTCTCTCCTCCACGTCAGCTTTTCTCTCTCTTCAACATGAGCATATCTTTGTTTACGTTACAACAATATAAATAATGCAAGAAAATTATTTTATTGAACTAAAATTGTTACCGATTACATCATAACAAAAATTACATAAAAATCTGAAAAGATTACATAAAAATCTGAAAAAATTACATAAAATCTAGGAATTAGCCCACACATGCTCCATCAAATCATGCTGGAGCTGTGTATACATCGGTGACTCCCTCATTTCGGTGTCCATCCGAATCCCGGCTGCTAGGCTTGGTGGTGCATGCTTCGGTGTATTGCGGGGCCGACATTTGAAGCAACTCGTCTCATAGATGTTGTCCAAATTTTGTCCACGCTCATCGTCAATGATCATGTTGTGCAGAATGACACATGCACGCATGATCAATCCAAGAGTACGCCTGGAGTAGGAGCGTCCCGGAACTGCTATAATGTTGAACCTAGACTTCAACACTCCAAAGGCACACTCGACATCTTTGCGATGCGCTGACCGAGCGGAAGTGAACACTCGTCGCTTTTCATTTTGTGGAAGAGTAACACCTTTCATGAACACCGGCCAGGAGGGGTAGATGCCGGTCGGCAAGGTAGTAACCATAGTTGTACTCGTGTCCATTCACCGTGAAGTTCACTACGGGTGCTTCTCCCCTAAGCACATCGGTGAACAAGGGCGACCGGTTCGAGTACATTGAGGTCGTTGTTGGACCCGGCCACTCCAAAAAAGGCATGCCGCATCCAACGATCATACGACGCAACGGCTTCTAAGATTATGGTAGGGTGTTTGATGTCTCCCTCGTGAATTGGCCAGCATGAGCCACCGGCGCTTCCTCCACCGCCAATGCATGCAATCGATGCTCCCTAACATGCCCGAAAAGCCACGCTCCTCGGCTTTCGCTAACGCACCGCCGAGTATCCTCCACGGCTGGGCGACGGCAAAACGTCTCCCCGTAACAATCAATGATGCCTTCACAGAATCTATCTAGACAATCCGATGAAGTTTGTCTAGCTAACTTAAGCCACTCATCTATTGTATCTCGCACTGGCTCCATAAGCTAACCGACGCAAAGCCGCGAGTACACTTTTGCGAGGGAGAGAAACCAGCACGGTTGAGAGCATCATCTCTTTGGGTGAAATACGGAGAGTATTCACCCAATCTAGCCACAATGGTCAGGAAGAGGGATCGTCTCATCCGATACCTTCGCCGAAAGTAGCTCGGAGGATAGTTGCAGTCGTCGGCGAAGTAGTCCTCGAAGAGCCGATCGTGGGCACCCACACGATCACGCTCGATGAACTGTTCGGCGGCGCCGACGTCTTGGCACCACCTCCTCGGCTTGCATCTCCTCCTCATACTCCTCGCCGGAATGCGGCGATGAAATCACCCTCCACTCCGTCGCTCGAACTCGCTCGCTGGATGAAGACATGGTGTAGAGTGGAGTGGAAATGGAGAGTGGAGGTGTGGAATGGCTGAAAACATATGGGGGTATTTATAGGGTTTTTTGAATCGGCAACGGCTAGCCGACGTGGACCAATCGCGTCGCGGCACGTCGCCTAGCCGTTGGGCACCGCCGCCCCACTCCCGCCCCGCTCCCGCCCACTCTCGCCCGCTTCCAGCCCGCCTCCCGCCCGCCTAACGCCCCTCTCGCCCGCCCTACCGCCCGCCTCGCCTCCCGCCCCGGCCCGCCATCGCGCCGCCCGCCTCCCGCCCCGCTCCCGCCTCCCTCCCGCCGCCAACGCGGGCGCCGGCCGGGCGGGAGCGGGCGCACCGCCGGCGCCCCGCCGGCGCCCCTCCCTCCCGTCCCGCCCGCCTCCAGCCCCGCCTCCCGCCCCGCCCGGGCGGTAGCGCCCCGGCTACCGCCCGCGTTGGCACCAGCCTAAGCAGAGATCTAACAGGCACGCTGTGATGCTTGCCCTTTTTTAGTTCTTTTATTACACCCACTGGACAGGAGTCCACGGACCACAGGTCAGTTCACTGGCCATGACAATTTCCTTGCTAGAAATGCATCATC
Organism: Lolium rigidum; assembly: GCF_022539505.1. Taxonomy (NCBI): domain Eukaryota; kingdom Viridiplantae; phylum Streptophyta; class Magnoliopsida; order Poales; family Poaceae; genus Lolium; species Lolium rigidum. Next base: position 5,025,826 of record NC_061514.1, on the reverse strand, counting down.
AAACGAGTAAAAAACACAATGCTGGCTGCTAGTAACAGGCACACATAGTGAGTACTAACAAACTTACAGCATCTCCAACGAAATACGTAAAACCAAAAAAACCTACCTGATAGGGCATATTGATATTCTTTTTTGGCTTCGACAGATGCCCAAAATAAATGGCTCAAATATTTTACAACGTTCCCTAAAATTTGCAGTTGGTGTTGCAATATACAAAACCAACCGGCTGCCGCAAAACAGAATCGGACACTATCCGTGCGCACAAACTGCCAACACCGGTCACACGCGACTCCCATTCGCTTCCCGGAATGACCGCTCCCCGCGGCTGTCGACCAAATCCTTGACATGGATGCTGCCCCTGGCTAGTCCAACACCCTACCTCGCCCCATCCATACCGCAATCGAGTGCCGCCGCGGCAAACCCTAGCCTCGCCACTCCGCCTATATGTTTTTACGACGCCACACGCCAACACTCCCTCGAACTCCGCTATCGTGGCGTCACCGAAGTCGAAGGGGACGCGGCCCACGGCCAAGACTACCGGCTCGAAGAGCCGGCGTTGTCCATGTTGGCACGGCCACTCAACCCCTCCCTCCACCCCATGGAGCAAGGAAGAAGGTCGTCGACGATCGTGGAAAGCATGTCGGCTACCATGGATCACCGCCAGCCAATTCGTGGTCTCGCTGCTGCCGCTGCCGTGGTTGAGGAGCCGACAACCCCATTCACGCCGACCAACCGCAATATGATCAACGAAGTGGCCCAAAGGTACAATAAAAATCGGTGTCCTTGTTTTTCAATTTTAGAAAATAATGTCCTCATTTCAATCAATGTAGACATGACCTTTGTAAACTTTAGTGTTTGTAGTGTTGACAATGAAACTTGGTGCTTTATTTTATATCATTCGGAATTGTTGCCCGAAATTTGGTGCCCTAAAAACCGTAAAAAAAAGTGACATCCAATTTTACATCATTTGTTGGAGATGCTCTTGGACACAATTTTTCCCCTCCTACACACTAAGTGGCCACCCTCTTTGCACGCTCAGCTTTCTCTAGATTAACATAATCACTCTCTCATTACAGAAGGTTATCTCCCTCTGTTCAGCAGATCTAACAAAATGGTAAACATAAGCCCTCAGCTCGTCTCGAGATGCGTGCGCTTTTAACACTCCAAACCCCAAAGCCCCTTTCGGAATAGTATTATTCGTCTAATCAGAGCAGCACGGTGGTGGTCAAACAGAGGTCCCAATGCCGGAGGACTGGACTGGACTGGACACCAGCCCTATCCGAGCATCAGCAGCCCCACTCTGAAATACACGACGCAGAGGGAGGGATGGGGCGGCGGCCCCGCCACAGCACACCTCGCCGTGGCAGAAATATTATTGCTCGGATCTCTTGGCGCTTTTCACCGTCCCTTCCCATGTCATCATGCCCTCACCCTCGTCCCCGGATCACGAGGCTGCCATCGGTGTCGTCACCGGATGAATATACTTTTGTCCTCTACCCTCGCTTCGCGTTCGCCAAAGTTGACCGGAGCTTTCTCCGCACGGCTGAAGAATGCAATGTACGATGTACTCGCTATGTTTTTTTGCTTGTATCAAAAATAAATTTTCTATGTATATAAAATAAAGTGTCTTCTCAAGATATAGCTATATATCTAGACGTGTTTTTAGTGTATACTCCCTCCGTTCTGAAATAGTCTACATTCTAGCCTCAAAATTTGTTCTGAAATACTCTAGTACATTCTAGCTTTTAGTCAACAACACTGAAAACGAGGTGGTTTTACTCTCTTTATTGGATGTTGTTATTTTCAATGTACCTTCGATTGGTTGCTGCAATATCTAAGTACTACTAATAAATGCACTACTAATTTGTCTCATTTTTTCTAGAATACGGAGTATAGACTAAATCAGAACGGAGGGAGTAGATATATCCATATTAAAAAAAGTTGAGTCACTTATTTAAACAAAGAAAGTATATGAGAAATTTCACTACATGGAAAAATCTTGAAAACGACCTCGGAGCGACTCCCGTGTCGCTCTCGAGCGGGCGACCCGGGAGGAACCCTAGCGCCGCCGGCCTCGAGCCTTCGAGCATTCCCCCTCGCCGTCGTTGCCAGAGGTCCCGCCAGATGGAGTCGAAGCAGTGACAGCGGCGGCGGGGCCTTCTCCCTCGCGCGCAGGTGGTGCTCTCCCTCGACGACGGCGGCGCGACGATGATTTGGCGGCGAGGAGCCACATAATTCCTGCGAACCTACGCGACCGGACAGCGATAGGGAGGCGCGGCCTCCCCCGGCGGAAGCGCCCATGTGGCTGCGACCGGGGGCTCTGGGCTCGCTCGCGGCCTAGATGGGCCTAGGTGGGCTTGCTACTCTTGGTCATGTGCTGCAGGTTGGCGCGATGGCGCCTCTCGACATCGGTCGTTGGACACCATGGTGGTGACGGCGGCTAGCTAGGCGGCAACGGGCAGGATCCTCACCATCTTGTCCCGTGTGGTTCCGATCGTGGTGAGACGGTGGTCGCCTCCTCCTGCTCCCTAGATGGAGGTGGCAGTGGTGAGATGCTGTGGTGGTCGATGTCTTTCTCCTACAGTGTTGTTCCTCTCCTGTCGACGGTGGTGGATAAAGATGACGGCTTCAATCCTTGTCCAGCATCTCCAATCCAGCTCGAGCGCCATCTGCGTCACGGTGTATGGCCGAGGAGAAATCCCTGCTCGGCGACAGCCATAGCTGACCACGGCGGCGCCTACGGGCATCGTTTCCTTCTTGGAGACGTGTTCATGGCCTACATTGTGCCTTTCCTCCCCTCGCTCGGGCAGCCTCCCGACCCAAATAGATATATGAGGCAACGAATGTAATTTTATGATCGCAGCCCAACCCAAACGGCCGAAACAAACACTTTTCCTGTCCAAAATATATCGAGCCCGTGCCCTTGATGCTCATGCTCTGTGGGAACGGCATTGATTGGTCTCGTTCATGTGTTTTGGATTCACTGGTACGAATGAATTCTGGACATGTGACTCGGGCGAGTCACGCTACAGGTTAGTAGGTCACGTAGTGCTAGTGTGCGGTCTACTCCTGCTAGATGATTGAATCGGTGTTGCATGATTTGTTGTAGTCCGCGGGACTGATTAATTGGTTCATCATCAGTGGTAGCCTTAAAACCGTGGTCCAGCGTGGTGGCCAGCCAGCATCTGTACGAATGGAGCATATATTTTGTCCAAATTTTATACGTTTGACTGGTCAAACATGCTGATGATTGAGCACCCAACTTGTTTTGCATTTATCGGGTGTTCTTAACTAATTAGGGATGTCCCGTTTTGTCTCTTGCTTGTAAGACAGAGATCGGACACTGAACATTTGTACTTGCACGCATACAAAGCAATATGAAACTTTTAACCAAACTAAACCAAACAAAGCAGTATATTTCCTCCGTTGTTGTACAATTATCTACATTCATGTGTATCTAGACGCGTTTTAGTGTGTAACTAAATACGAATTTGGATAAACTCACAAACTTATTTTGGAACAGAGGGAGTACATTCAAGCTTGCAAAGCTATACGTGAAGTTCAACAAAGTTATGTATTGTATTAAGCTAGATCCATGTTTTAGTTGTTCCACTACCAACCAAGCATTGTATATCAAACCAGATATACAACAACAAAACATGTACTCTCTCTACCAAAGTATAGCATAATTGTTTTGAACAACTTAATAATGTCAAAGTCAATTGGATTATTTAAATTTGATTATTTTGGAATGCTTGATTTTGGCATGATTGAAACTGCTTCATGTCCTACTTCCGAAACCTTGTGGGGTTGTGGATTGAAGTTTGGAATGACCCAAACGAGCTATTTATTTCTCCTTCAAAGGAAGGCAAACCAATCCCTTAGTTGCTTCTCTTCTATCTTGAAAAAGTGAGGCGAATGACGGGAATTGAACCCGCGCATGATGAATTCACTATTACTTATGAGGTCTCTTAATCCAACCCATGGCATACAAAAGGATTTTTCCATGTGTTGTGCGGTACAATGTTGACCACCTAAAAAGCTTACCGTCCGCTTAGCCTCAGCCAGCCTACAACGTGAAACCATAGCACATGGGAAAACGATCTTAACCGTGTGTGAATATTCGCAAATGGTTTCAAAGGGAAAAGTTGTCAGCCAATATCTGCAAGTTCACTAGCAAAAAATTGTAATAATTTGTGTTTGTATAATTACCTATGATTTACTTATTTTCTGGTGTAATTTTTCTTGACAGCTATCTCAAACGCCTTTTGTATTTTGATCGTGTGTAGGGTTTCCCGCATAATTTTGTCCAGATTGGTTCAAAAATAATTTTCAAACAAATTAGGGAAGAATGGTTTTACAATACTTTCTACCCGAAGTTAAGTAATTTTGCAGACTAAATAAAATTTTTTAACCAGGAGCTGTGAGGCAAAAACCCCACAGCAAAATTTAATTACTCAAAACTCAATTCCAAAGAAACAAAAAGCAAGAAACAAAAATGTACAGATAGGAGAAGGACACTAAGGCATAATCAAATTTAACAGACTATCCTTATGTTTGGCTTTGATTTTATACTGCAAAAGGGATATATCTTGAAACTTCCCCTTCCATCTGGTAATCATACTTGCTCCTGTCTGAACACTTTCCCATTCCTGATTAACCAGATATTCCAACAAGCAGTAATTAGTACCTCCATGAAGAAAGGGTGACCAAAACTCTTCCTAGAGTTAAGTATCCTCTGCATATCCTCATCAGTACTGCTTCACTGACTGTAAATAATTCCAGATCCTTACACTGAAATTGCACTAAAAAAAGGGTGAATTCTATCTTCGTAGGCATGTGAGTGGCAAAGTACACAAGGATAGTATTCAGTTACATTCCAATGGCGCCTTTTCAACAAATCCTTGGTATTTAGCCAATCAGACAATAGCACCCACGCAAACATTTTTGTTTCATCATACAGGAGGATTTCCACAACCACTTATATAATATGAGCATGAATATGATCATAGAATCCTTTAGCCGAATAGCTATCCCCCCAACAGTATTGTCACTTATCTTTCACTTATAATAAAGGATTATCCTGCATCAAACTCTTGAGTTCAATAAGTTCCTGGAAAGCTGATGTCTACGCACGCTTCTATTCCTGTAGACAGTGTTGGGCCTCCAAGAGCAGAGGTTTGTAGAACAGCAACAAGTTTCCCTTAAGTGAATCAACCCTGCAATCACGATACAAGAAGTCTCTTGTGTCCCCAACACACCTAATACACTTGTCAGATGTATAGGTGCACTAGTTCGGCGAAGAGATAGTGAAATACAAGTAATATGGATGATTATGAGTGGTAATAACAATCTGAATAAAATATGGCAGCGAGTAAACATGCAGTGGAACAGTAAATAAACGGAGTTTCGATGCTTAGAAACAAGGCCTAGGGATCATACTTTCACTAGTGGACACTCTCAACATTGATCACATAACTGAATAAACAAATACTACTTTCTCTGCACTCTCTTGTTGGATGACAAACACCATTCATTGTGTAGGGCTACAAGAGCTCCCTCAAGCCGGAGTTAACAAGCTCCACAACATTCGGTGTTCATATTTAAGTAACCGTAGAGTGCATAATAGACCATTGCAATTATACCGATTACTAACATAGCATGCACACTGTCAACGTCAGGCTATGAAAGGGGGAATAGATCGCATCAATACTATCATAGTAATAGTTAACTTCATAATCTACAAGAGATCACAATCATAGCTTATCCAAGTACTACATGATGCACACACTGTCAACATTACATCATGAAGGAGGAATAGACTACTTTAATAACATCACTAGAGTAGCAAATAGATGATATTCAACTAGATCACAAAGCTCATGATCACATAAAGATCACATGGGAGAGATAGATGAACCACATAGCTACAGTAGAGCCCTCAGCCTCGGGGGAGAACTACTCCCTCCTCATCATGGGAGACAGCGATGGCGATGAAGATGGCGGTGGTGTTGATGGAGATGACTCCGGGGGCAATTCCCCGTCCCGGCGGGGTGCCGGAACAGAGACTTCTGTCCCCCGAAACGGAGTTTCGCGATGGCGGCGGCGTCCATGGAGTCTTTCTGGAGTTTCGTCAATCGGTATAGAAGTTTTAGGTCATGAGGGCTTATATGGGCGAAGAGGCGGCGCAAGAGGGGCACCAGGGTGCCCTCCCCACCTGGTGGCGCGGCCAGGCTTGGGCCCGCGCCCAGGTGTGGTGTGGGGCCTCCCTGGCCCGCCTCCGACTCTCCTTCGGTGATCTGGAACCTTCCGGGAAAAATAAGATATTTGGTCTTCGTTTCGTTGAATTCCGAGAATATTGCCCGAACAGCCTTTTTGGAACCAAAAACAGCAGAAAACAGGAACTGGCACTGTGGCATCTTGTTAATAGGTTAGTTCCGGAAAATGCATCAAAACGATATAAAGTGTGAACAAAACATGTAGGTATTGTCATAAAACTAGCATGGAACATCAGAAATTATAGATACGTTGGATACGTATCAAAAGCATGTGATGATAATGGGCCATAGAACAATTCAACATATCCTCCATCTGATAAACTTCTGCAATAGAAACCTTATCTCTCAAAGAATAGGAGAAAAGTTTGGGATTTCTCACACTCATAGGCTGCTTGGTGATACGTCCATTTTGCATCACTATTTTATATCATAATTTACCGTTATTCATTGATATATTTCATATTTAGAGATGATACTTATGTTATTTCATCTATTTTGCATGTTTCATGATTATTGGAGAATCGCGCACCGGAGTCAGGATTCTGCTGGAAAAAGCACCGTCAGAATGCAATATTTCGGAAGATCAACAACTGACGGAAATTATACTGAAAATCCTATTTTTCCAGAAGACGAAGATAGCCAAAAGGAGGAGCCGAGGAGGGCCGCCATGGCCCCCCATAGGCCGACGCGGGCCCAGGCCTGGCCGCGCCGCCTTGTGGGGAGGGGGACCACAGCCCCCTCTGGCCTCCTCTCCTTCGTGTACTTCTTCGTCCCGAAAACCTAAGCTCCAGAGGATAGTCGCGAAAAGTCACAGCCACCTCTGCGGGTGAAAGGATCGTATGCCGCACCTAGAGGGGGGGGGTGAATAGGTGCTAACCAATTTTTAGTTCTTTTTCAAATTAGGCTTGACACGAAAGGTAAATTCTCTAGATATGCAACTAAGTGAATTTACCTATATAACAAGGATATCAACTAAGCAAGGTATAGCTACGCAATAGTAGATAGAGTGGGAAAAAGGTAACCGAGAGTGTAGCACGCGATGACACGGAGATGATTCCCGTAGTTCCCTTCCTTTGCAAGAAGGTACGTCTACGTTTGGAGGAGTGTGGTTGCTACGCAAGCCAAACCAACAGCCACGAAGGCTTCACTCGGATCTCCCGTGAGCAACGCCACGAAGGCCTAGCCCACTTCCACTAAGGGATTTCCTCGAGGCGGAAACCGGGCCTTTACAAAGTTCTTGGGGCACACATCCACAACCAAATTGGAGGCTACCAAATCCGTAACAATACAACAATCAACAACAACACATCAACAACAAATCAACTAGGGAACCAAATAGGAACACTAGCATGAGATCCCTCAAACAAGAGAGGGGAAATGAAGAACGCTTCGGTGAGGATGTAGATCGGTGTCTTCTCCTTCGAATCTCCAAAGATCAAGAGCTTTGGTTGGGGGAGGAAGGAGATCTTGCAAATCTTGACTTTCTTGAGGTGGATCTAATGGAGGTGGCTTGGCGGATTTCTTGTGTAATGATTGAGCAAGCAACCAAGGTAGAAGAAGGGGGTATTTATACCCCCTCTCGAAATTGAGCCGTTGTCGCTCCGGGGGCCGGATAATCCGGTCTAAGTAGGGGCCGGATAATCCCCCCCGGAAAATCCGGCCTTCGAGAACAAAAGCGTGACATTGTCCGGCCAATTATCCGGCCCATGTACCGATTCACATTTCTTCCAGGTCCTTAGCCAAAACGAGGGGCCGGATATTTCCAAAATATCCGGCCCGGATAATCCGTCCCTGGTACAATACGGGACATTATCCGGGCAAATGTCCGGCCCCCTATCGCGCTGCTTCCCCTCGAAGACTTAGCCAAAATCTGGGGCCGGATATTTCAAGAAAATCCGGCTCGGATTATCCGGCCTGGCCATACTTTTCCTGTTAACTTTTGACAGACCGACCAAATCCAACACACGCAAATATGAAACTATGTAATCCCTGTACCACTTAATCAAACATTAGTGTATCACATATATTGACATCAAACACACAAAACATAATGCAAGAGATGTTCTTCATACCAGTTCTTCATGCGAATAGCGGAATAGGACACTGGGTCCATGGCCTTGTAGTTCTCCCTCTCTCCCTTGTTCTTCCGCCTTGAAGAGACGGACTTGCGAGGTGCATTGGTTGCAAACTCGTCACTTGATCGATCATTCCTTGAGCGTCTCCGACCACCCCGAGAAGCACCACCTGTGAGAAGCAAAGGCGGGTAGCAAAGGAAAGGTAATGCTCATAAGTCATGTAAGATACAGTAATACACTCGAGAAGCATGCTATAAGTCGGTACAAATCTAGACATGATAGATTGAAGCAGAAACTGCATTGGCGATGAAGCTCCAGGCCGGATAATCCGGGGTCCCCTGGGGGCGGATAATCCGGCCAGGCCGGATAATCCGGCCGGCTCGGGGGGCGGATAATCCGGCCCTGCGAGATGTGCAGTTTTCCAATCAAAAACTTGTCTAAGACTAGATCGGCCTCATAGCATGCAAGAGGAGTACACTACACACGATTTGGAACAACTAGACACCAATTCCACCAAGAAAATAGCACATATAAAACACAACATCTAGGGTTAGAGATTGTGAATCATACCCACATCCATTGTGGAAACCGCTTGGAGGAGAAGGTAGCTAGGGAGGAGATCCACCCGATCCACCCAAGAATTCCGAGAGGGGGCGGACGGAGCGACTCCGGCGAGGAGGAGGAACTCCGGCGGCTTGAGGAGGAAGAAGGGGGGCGCGTGGGGGAACTGATTGGTATGCCAACCGTTCACCCCGCGGCCTCCCTTAGTCTTCCCGCAAATCGCCCAGGCCGGATAATCCGGCCCAAAGTGAGGGCGGATAATCCGGCCCGGCCGGATATTCCGGGGCGCCGGGGGGCGGATTATCCGGTGTTCTGGGAGATTCCAGAATACCGTAAATCCAGCCTATCTTTAGTTGGATATTTGCGAACCCATATGTGATGCAATAAACTATCACGTCACATATGAGATGCATATTTACCAATAAGATGGGGCAACCTAGATAATCCGACCGAGAAACCTCAAACTCCAAGTTTTTACCAAACATGACAAATGAGCAAGATGGAAATGGCTTATTGGAGAGAGTAGGCTTAGGTTTAGAGGGTTCAAACTGTTAATGGTACATGCTCACTCAAGTTTGCAAGATATGAGTAAATAAGGCCAAACTTGAGTGATTTCCCATAAGAACATGGAGTTGTCAAATAAGAGGCAATAAGATCCAAATAACTCCAACTCTTCACAAAGAAGAGTGTGGTGGCCTAGGCCACCATATATGAGTGTTGTGGCATGGCACCGCGAAGATATATCTTGGGTCCAAGCCACTACTCATCATTGAAGCTCACATATCAACATATGATATAAAGAGAATGATTTCTTAATGTTGGCATTATGGGGGAGGGATAGCTCAATAATTTAAACCGCACTCCCCCTATTTCCATGCCCACATCTAAACCAAATAAAGTTTTGAGACGAAAGTGTGTTTGCAAGACGGTCAAGCTATACTCCTTGAATCAATGATATTTAGCTCATTCCTCAAATAAGAGAACCTTGCTTCATCAAGAGGCTTCGTGAATATATCGGCAAGTTGATCTTTGGTAGGAACATAGATAAGCTCAATATCACCGGCAACATGATCCCTAATGAAATGATTCCGGATCTCAATATGCTTCGTTCTTGAATGTTGCACCGGATTATAGGCAATCTTGATGGCACTTTCATTGTCACATAATAGAGGCACTTTGTCACAAATGACACCGTATTCCTTTAAAGTTTGCCTCATCCATAACAATTGAGTGCATCCACTTGCGGCGGCAACATATTCGGCTTCGGCGGTGGAGAGAGATATACAATTTTGCTTCTTAGAAGACCAACATACCAAGGACCTACCAAGGAAATGGCAAGCTCCGGAAGTTGATTTCCTATCATCCTTGTCACCCGCCCAATCCGCATCGGTATAACCATTGAGAATAAAACTTGAGCCTTTGGGGTACCAAATACCATATCTTGGGGTATCAACCAAATATCGAAAGATTCTTTTGAGAGCCATCATGTGGCTCTCTTTAGGAGAAGCTTGATACCTTGCACACACACCAACACTCAACACTATGTCCGGTCTAGATGCACAAAGGTAAAGCAAGGATCCAATCATGGAGCGATATACCTTTTGATCCACCTCTTTACCATTGGGATCTAGTGCAAGATGACATTTGGTAACCATAGGAGTGGCCACACCCTTCATCTCGGTCATCTTGAACCTCTTGAGCATGTCTTGGAGATATTTTGCTTGGTTGATGAAGGTTCCTTCCCTCAATTGCTTGATCTCAAAACCAAGGAAGAACTTCATCTCTCCCATCATAGACATCTCAAACCTATCGGTCATAAGCTTTGAGAATTCATCATTGAAAGCTTTGTTAGTAGATCCAAATATAATATCATCAACATATAATTGGCAAACGAAAAGCTCCCCATTGACCCTCTTAGTAAAAAGAGTGGGGTCGATTAGCCCAACATCAAACCCACGGTCTACCAACAATTCCTTAAGGTGCTCGTACCAAGCTCTAGGAGCTTGTTTGAGACCATAAAGTGCTTTATCAAGCTTGTAGACATGGTTAGGAAAGTTGAGATCCTCGAACCCCAGGGGTTGCTTAACATAAACCTCTTCATGCAAAGGACCATTAAGAAAAGCACTTTTCACATCCATTTGTTGTAACTTAAAGTTATGATGCGAAGCATAAGCAAGAAGGATACGGATGGACTCAAGGCGAGCCACGGGAGCATAGGTTTCTCCAAAGTCAATACCCTCAACTTGAGAGAACCCTTGAGCCACCAATCTTGCCTTGTTCCTCACAACATTTCCAAACTCATCTTGCTTGTTCTTGAAAATCCATTTAGTGCCTATAACATTGCGGCACTCCTTAGGCTTCTTTACTAGAGTCCACACTTTGTTGCGCTTGAAGTTGTTGAGTTCTTCATGCATAGCTTCCAACCAATCCGAATCTTCAAGGGCTTCAAATACTTTCTTGGGTTCCACTAAGGAGATATAAGCATGATGATGGCTAAAGTTCGCCAATTGCCTTCTTGTGGAAACCTTTGCCCTTACATCACCAAGAACCTTGTCATGAGTGTGTCCACGAAGCTCGAGGTTCCTTTCTCTTCTTGCTAGACGACGGGCCTCAATCTCCTCCTTGGTCTTTCTAGGCCTTGGAGGTGTCACTTGATCAACTTGATCATTTGGGTCCCCGTCTTGACCTTCAACTTGAGCTTCCTCAATTACTTGGGGTTGCTCAACATCATGTGCTTGATCTTGGACATCATTTGGTGCGGAGCAAATATCAAATGGATACTCGTCGGAACCATCATGAATTCTTGGTTGATCTTGACCTTGATCTTGTCCTTGATCTTGCACACTAGAGGGAGGGTTTTGTTCTTGTTCTTGGGTTGGTGCATCATTTGCTTCACTTGATGGGGTTTGTTGATGTTGAGAAGATGAGGGCTCCACCGTGGTAGAGCATAGTTCTTCCCGAGACGCCACACCGTGTCCCTCAATGGGGCGGAAAAATCCCACACCCATTCTTACTATGGCATCTTGAGGTATTTCATCACCCGCACAAACATCAACTTGCCCCACTTGGGAGCCATCATTTTCTTCGAACTTCACACTACAAGATTCAATGATAATCCCGGAGGATACATCAAAGATTCTATAAGTGTGAGATTCGGCACCGTAACCAACAAATATACCCTCCAAAGCTTTAGGAGCGAATTTAGATAAACGAACTCCTTTGATTTTGTAGAAACACTTACACCCGAACACCTTGAAGTATGAGATATTAGGCTTGTTCCCGGTGAGTATTTCATATGGAGTCTTGTTCAAGCCCTTGCGGAGATAGAGCCGGTTGGAGGAGTGACAAGCGGTGGAGATGGCTTCGGCCCAAAAGTTATAGCGGGATTTATACTCCGCCATCATAGACCTTGCCATATCCATAAGAGTCCGGTTCTTCCTCTCCGCAACACCATTTTGTTGAGGGGTGTAAGCAGCGGAATATTGATGACGAATCCCCTCATCACTAAGAAAATCATTGAGTGTGTAGTTCTTGAACTCGGAGCCGTTGTCACTTCTTATTGCCATAATGAGGAGGTTGTGTTGGCGTTGCACCTCGGTAGCAAAGTCAATGAATATTTGTTGAGTCTCATCTTTCGTCTTGAGAAAGTAGACCCAAGTGTATCTTGAGTAGTCATCGACAATCACCAAGCAATGTTTCTTCGCACCAAGACTTGCATGAGTAACGGGACCAAAGAGATCCACATGAAGGAGCTCCAAGATCCTCTTGGAAGAGATAATGGTCTTGCTTGGATGCGGAGAGTCATGCATTTTGCCTTCAACACAAGCCCTACAAACACGATCTTTGGCAAAAGACACATTTTCCATTAGTCCCACAATATGGTTCCCCTTGTGAAGACTTTGCAAAGTTCTCATGTTGACATGGGCTAGGCGGCGATGCCACAACCAACCCACGTCCGCCTTTCCGAATAGGCACATCGCACTTGACGTGGTGGTCCCCGAAAAGTCCACCACATACAAGTTGTGTTCGCGATACCCAACGAATGCGACTTTTAGAGTCTTGCTCCACAAGAGGACCACAATATCATTATCAATAAAGACGGCGAAACCCATCTTGCCAAGGGCGGAAACGGAAAGCAAATTGTAACCAAGGGTTTTGACAAGCATGACATCCACAAGAGTAATGTTGTGTGCAACCACAACCTTGCCAAAACCCAATACCTCGGATGTAGAATTATCGCCAAAGGAGACGGTGATATCATTAATGTTAGGCCTCAACTCCTTGACGAGGTTCTTGCCGCCGGTCATATGACTTGTACATCCACTATCAAGTACCCATTTTGAACCTCCGGCGGCATAGTCCTACATGAGATCAATTCTTGGATTTAGGTACCCATTTCGCAATGGGTCCTCTTTTGTTAGCAACAAGGGTCTTTGGGACCCAAATAGACCAAGCAATATAACCATCATATAGGCCAACATATTTAGCATAAACATCACCATAATAATCTTTAAATAAAACATAGTGAGGGTTAGCAATTCCCGCATCATCATCATTCATGGTGTTGCCCTTGGAGGCTTCACCATTAGTGACTTCTTTCTTCTTTTCTTGTGCGGGCTTGGCCTTTTGCTTGTTTGCCTTCTTTGCCTTGGCTTTAAAACCAAGGCCCTCCTTCCCATTGTTTGATCTTTGCTTACTCAAAAGATCATCCAAAGAAAGGTTACTTTGGGGAGAGGAGGCCTTAGCAAGTTCATCCTTCAACCTAGCATTTTCCTCAACAATATTTGCATGATCACATAGAGGAGTAGAGGAACTAGGCACATCATATGTAGCAAGCCAAATTTGAAGTTGCTCAAACGACTTGGATAGGAGAGTGTATTCACTCTTCAAAGCTTTGTGAGCTTTGTCTAGTTCATCTAGATCCTTCACAAGTTTCTCATGATCAACCCCAAATTGGGCCTTTTCCTTTGTAAACACTTTATTCTTAGCCCTAGCAAGATCTCTAGCTTTAGTGAGCTTGTTAATTTTATCTTGAGGCTCTTCAATATTTTCTAACCTCTCTTCAAGAGAAGCTATGGTTTCTTGACATTCCTCAAGAGCATTTTTAAGAGCATGGATTTCGAGAGAGTCTTCTCTCTCTATTTGACCCTTTTTCTCAAGCATAGCACTTTGTTGAGCTAAACGAATCATGAGGTTTGAAACATGCTTTTTAGTGTTACCTTGTAGGTTGAGAATGAAATCATCAAAATCTAGCATTTCTTGTTTCACTTTTAGACTAGCATCATCAACCCCTAGTTCACTAGAGATGTTAGGGATAGAGGGGTTGGGAGATGATACCTCGGAGGATTTAGCCATGAGGCAACTTTCTTCCTCCACAAGGATGACCTCATTGGGGGATTCACTTGGTGATGAAGAGTTAGTGGAGAGGGAGGCAAGAGCGACCAATCCATTGGAGGATGCATCTTCTTCATCATCAACATCATCATCTCCGGAGGTATACTCTTCTTGAGTTGATAGCACGATGGACGTGTCCAAGGAGGACCTTGCCATGAAGCAATGTGCATTCTTGATAGGAGGGTTCTCATTGGGAGATTCAAAGAGAGATGAAGAGGGTATGTTGGTGGTGACGATGGCGGCCAATTCCTTTGAGCTTTCTTCATCTTCATCACCACTAGAACTTTCAACTTCATCGGATGAATATTCTTCCCTTGTTACTAGCACAACTCTTGAGGGCCTCTTGCCCTTCTTGGTCTTGTTGTTGTAGAACTTCTAGTTGGGGGCTTTTGAATACTTGCCCTTGGTGTCCTTGCTCTTGTCCTTGGGAATGAGCCTTCCATTATGAAGCTCTCTATTTTCATAGGGGCATTCGGCAATGAAGTGGCGCTTGTCATCACAATTGTAGCAAGATCTTGTCTTTGAAGCTAGTGAAACCACTTTTGTTGTTCCTCTTGATGTTGTCTTCCTTGGCCTTGGAGGGATCAACCCAAAAGGATTTTGCATGGAAGGCCATGTGATCATGGTAGTGGCATTGCAAATCTTCCGGATAGGACATACTCCACGATGCCCTATAAGATTCTTGAGGAATCACTTCTTCACCGGAGTTGACCACCAAGGCAAGATTGGAACCTTTTGCCATTCCAAGAGCACGATTGCGAGAGTCATGAGAGGTTTCTTCAAGCACCTTGAGAGCTTGCATCTCGTGCACGACTTGTTGAGAGGTGAGAGAGGAATAGCATTCCCTTCCCACAAGAGTCTTGACATCAATGGGAGCAAATGGCATCATGCATTCAATGTACTTCTCCTTGATCCAAGAGTCATTGATGTGGGTGGCACCAATAAGCCGGAAGGCATCGACAACCGTGACAAGTCTTCCATACATGAGTTCATGATCTTCATCCCAGTAGCCTCAAGAATCCTTCGGCTTTATTATTAAGAGCATTATACTTGTTCCTCCTTGTGCTCTCACTTCCAATGCAACTAGCGGCCAAGCCGTCCCAAGCTTCCTTGGCGGTGGTGTAGTTCCAGACACGATGCAATTCCGGTGTCCCCACACTAGTTTGAATCATGTGAAGGGCGGTGTTGTTGAGTTGACTATCAATTGCTTCTCTTCTAGTCAACTTGTCGGGGTTGTATGGCTTGAAGCCCTCCAAGATGATTCTCCATAGTTCATTGGAGGCACTACAAACATGAGAGCGGAACTCAAATTGCCAAGTATCGAAATTATCAACGGAAAACTTAGGTGGGTCGCCCCGAATGTTTAAATGGGGATGGGGAACCGGTATATCGGGAGATAGGAAAGGTGGAGCTACTCGATTGTAGCTTTCACCTCCACTAGTTCCCCTAGGAGATGCACTGGTAGATTTGAGAGTGTTTAAGTTATCACCATCCACGGGTTTGGTAGATGAGGGTAAGTCCGAAGCCTCTCCATCATCTAACGCACCCGTGTCTTTTACCTCTACACTAGGAGCCTTGGGAGGGCCGGAGCCAAAAGCTCGGCAATCATCTTTTTCATGCTTTCCATTTGGGCTTCCATGGAGGACTTCAATGAATTGAAGTCTTCCACGGAGACCGTCCGGGCGGCCCCAACCGAGGGCACCTCGTCCGGCATACTCTTAGGCGGTTAAGCCCGAAATAAGAGCCGAGGCTCTGATACCAATTGAAAGGATCGTATGCCGCACCTAGAGGGGGGTGAATAGGTGCTAACCAATTTTTAGTTCTTTTTCAAATTAGGCTTGACACGAAAGGTAAATTCTCTAGATACGCAACTAAGTGAATTTACCTATATGACAAGGATATCAACTAAGCAAGGTATAGCTACGCAATAGTAGATAGAGTGGGAAAGAGGTAACCGAGAGTGTAGCACGCGATGACACGGAGATGATTCCCGTAGTTCCCTTCCTTTGCAAGAAGGTACGTCTACGTTTGGAGGAGTGTGGTTGCTACGCAAGCCAAACCAACAGCCACGAAGGCTTCACTCAGATCTCCGGTGAGCAACGCCACGAAGGCCTAGCCCACTTCCACTAAGGGATTTCCTCGAGGCGGAAACCGGGCCTTTACAAAGTTCTTGGGGCACACATCCACAACCAAATTGGAGGCTCCCAAATCTGTAACAATACAACAATCAACAACAACACATCAACAACAAATCAACTAGGAAACCAAATAGGAACACTAGCATGAGATCCCTCAAACAAGAGAGGGGGAAATGAAAAACGCTTCGGTGAGGATGTAGATCGGTGTCTTCTCCTTCGAATCTCCAAAGATCAAGAGCTTTGGTTGGGGGAGGAAGGAGATCTTGCAAATCTTGACTTTCTTGAGGTGGCTCTAATGGAGGTGGCTTGGCAGATTTCTTGTGTAATGATTGAGCAAGCAACCAAGGTAGAAGAAGGGGGTATTTATACCCTCTCGAAATTGAGCCGTTGTCTGCTTCCGGGGGCCGGATAATCCGGTCTAAGTAGGGGCCGGATAATCCGCCCCCCGGAAAATCCGGCCTTCAGAACAAAAGCGTGACATTGTCCGGCCAATTATCCGGCCCATGTACTGATTCACATTTCTTCCAGTCCTTAGCCAAAAACGAGGGGGCCGGATATTTCCAAAATATCCGGCCCGGATAATCCGGCCCTGGTACAATACCGGGACATTATCCGGGCAAATGTCCGGCCCCCATACTGCGCTGCTTTCCCTCGAAGACTTAGCCAAAATCAGGGGGCCGGATATTTCAAGAATATCCGGCCCGGATTATCCGGCCTGGCCATACTTTTCCTGTTAACTTTTGACAGACCGACCAAATCCAACACACGCAAATATGAAACTATGTAATCCCTGTACCACTTAATCAAACATTAGTGTATCACATATATTGACATCAAACACACAAAACATAATGCAAGAGATGTTCTTTCAGCGGGGCGGAAAACACCAGAGAGAAAAGAGCTCTCCGGCAGGCTGAAATCCGCCGGGGAAATTCCCTCCCGGAGGGGAAAATCGACGCCATCGTCACCGTCATCGAGCTGGACATAATCTTCATCATCATCATCATCTCCATCATCATCACCGCCATCTCCACCGCTGCACCTCGTCACCGCTGTAACAATTAGGGTTGGATCTTGATTGTTTGATAGGGGAAACTCTCCCGGTATTGATTTCTACTTGTTATTGATGCTATTGAGTGAAACCATTGAACCAAGGTTTATGTTCAGATTGTTATTCATCATCATATCACCTCCGATCATGTTCCATATGATGTCTCGTGAGTAGTTCGTTTAGTTCTTGAGGACATGGGTGAAGTCTAAATGTTAGTAGTGAATTATGTTAGGTAATATTCAATGTTATGATATTTAAGTTGTGGTGTTATTCTTCTAGTGGTGTCATGTGAACGTCGACTACATGATACTTCACCATTTATGGGCCTAGGGGAATACATCTTGTATTCGTTTGCTCATTGCGGGGTTGCCGGAGTGACAGAAACCTAAACCCCCGTTGGTATATCGATGCAGGAGGGATAGCAGGATCTCAGAGTTTAAGGCTGTGGTTAGATTTATCTTAATTACTTTCTTGTATTTGTGGATGCTTGCAAGGGTATAATCACAAGTATGTATTAGTCCTAGGAAGGGCGGTGCATTAGCATAGGTTCACCCATACAACACTTATCAAAACAATGAAGATTAGTCAGCTATATGAAGCGAAAGCACTAGACTAAATTCCCATGTGTCCTCAAGAACGTTTGGTCATTATAAGTAAACAAACCGGCTTGTCCTTTGTGCTAAAAAGGATTGGGCCACTCGCTGCACTTTACTTACTTGTACTTTATTCATCTGCTATATCAAAACCCCCTAAATACTTGTCTGTGAGCATTTACAGTGAATCCTTCATCGAAACTGCTTGTCAACACCTTCTGCTACTCGTTGGGTTCGACACTCTTATTTATAGAAAATACTACGATACACCCCCTATACTTGTGGGTCATCACTTGGACCCTGACAAATTCCAGTTATCGTGCCAGAAAGAAGTTGTATCTCCTGCATCAAGATTTACATATGCAATCCCTCTGAAGTTATCCACTTGCTTACACACATCATGCCACCAAAAGGAATCACATAAATTTTCTTCATGACGGACTTTCTCTTGATAATAAGCAAACCATATCAAATGTACCCATGGAATATCCTTCTTGTTGTAAAATTTATCTAAAAACTTGGTCAACAAGGCTGCATTTTGCCTTTGAAAATTGACCACACCCAGGCCTCCTTTAAGTTTGGGTTTGCATATCATTTCCCACGCAGCCAGAGACTGTTTGGGTTCCCCGTCTTGATCACGTCATAGGTAATGTCTCAGGATTCTATCAAGTTGCCTAGTGAGACCAGGTGGAAGCTGTAGTGTACACAGAAAATGTAGTGGCATGGATGCCAATGCAATGGCAAATCCTTCACTCCCAAATTCCACCAAAGCTACAAAAGCTTGTGGAGAAATAAGAGAGGAAGAACAAAGGAAATCCACAAAGCACTCCAAGTACCTCCAAGATCTAGATATAGGTGGATCCCCTCACAAAGAGAGGGACTTGATTGCTAAAGATGTAGATGTAGATCTCCTCTATCTTTTCTCTCAAATAGATGCAAGATACATTGGAGGGAGAGAGAGAGTTAGCAAGCTCAAAGGGGTTAGCAATGCTGGTAAAACAAGCTCAAATGGTTAGGAAACATTGGGGAAGAAGACCTCCTTAAATAGGGCAAGAAAAATCTGCCTGTTCTGCACAAAACTCGTAATTACCAAAACTTCCGATCATTTGGGGCGGTACTACCGCCTCCGGTAGGGTGCTCGGAATTACTTCCAGCACTCAATAAATGATATTTTCGGAAGTAGACCGATATTACCACCCTAGGAAAAAGTACAGGACAACATGGTACGAAAAAGTTCAATAACTTTTGCATCCGGACTCCGATTTTGATGATTTTGGGCTTGTTGACATAACAACAACGAGCTCTACAAAAATATGCATAGAAACATCATAGTACATCAAGGGAGGATAGAACCAAAATGTGGAAGGTTTAACCTATCTAAAAGAGACAACCCGGTAACACCTCCAATATGGAAAAATGCAACAACTTGAGTTAGGAAACTCGGATTTAGGTGAAACCAATTTTGTTGGAAAGAGGATGACAAAATATACCCCAGAAAGAGTGGAATTCTTAATAAAAAGGGGGATAGATCTTTCCATGAATTTAGAGGTGAAACCTCTCAATATAAAGAACCGGGAAAGAACTCCAATATCGAAAACGCAACAAGTAACCATGTGGAATCCGTTTTGGATGAACTAGAGCTTATGATGAGAATAAGTATAATCTCTAAAACACCATATGGATAAGATCAAAATAACAATAAAGAAAGATAATGCAATGATGCAAAAGTTTGAGCTCTCTCCGAATGATACGATCGAGTTACTCACTCGAGAGCCCTCTTGATAGTACGAAAACTAATGTATAAACCGGTCTCCCAACTAAACCACGAGACCGACAAGAAGAAACCCTATAAAGAGCAAACCTTAACCTTTCACATTTCACTTGAGCTCGCTGATGACGATCTTGACCGCAACAAGATGGAATGTCTTTCTTGATTATGCTTGCTTGGTGAAGGCTTGCGGATTGCTCCCCCATACTCCACTATGGAAGAGCTTCTTTTTCGGTGCGTCTTCACATATCCATGAAAACCATATTACAAGCTTCAAGCATATGATCTCTTCGAGTTGGCTCATCTTGAACTTGCACAACATTTATTCTTTCTTCTTTCTTCGTCTTGTTGTCGTCTTGAAGATACCCATGAGAGCTCACTCAGTCTTTGCCTTCAAGACATACTTGACACTTGATATTCTTAATTTGATCCTTGTTGCAACCTTGCTGCGACCTTGAAGCCAACATATGGTTCAAGCAATGCATATGGATAGCTCCTACAAATATAACTCAACACAAACATTAGTCCATAGAGATTGTCATTAATTACCAAAATTACACATGGGGGCACCATGCACTTTCACCTGCATTGTTAGGTTTCAAGCCAGTCATAAGGCCGGTTGGACAAGACATGTAACACCCCGACCACCCCAGGTCAGTCTTGTTACCCCTAGCAACTCTCTAGGACCTCTAGACTAGCCCCACATACCAATACATGTCTTTCTTGTGTACTTTGTTCTTACTAATGCGCACCCGCGATCAACTTCTCGGTCAACCACCCATCCTCAAATCGGTCCGGACCAAGCACGCTTAAGCTCAAAGTTCTTTGGAGATGAGGTTCTGAAAAAGAAGCTCCAACTTATTGGCATGTGTATTCTATCAATCCTGTTGAACCCTGGACTAGGATATCACAAGACTTGTCTGATTAACCAGATTAGGGACCGAACCAAAATCCCTCGGCATACGGTTCGCTTCAGATCTAGTTCATATCTGGTTAAAATTAGCAAGAGCAGCCTTGTCCGGTGCCATCTTTGGTCAAACCGGACGCGCAACCGACAGAAGTAGAAAATTATATATTCTTACAAAAAAGGTGTTAAGTTTTGCATCCAGATTCCTATCTTGAGAAAAACGTTAGCTTTTTTTGTTAATATAGCAATAATCTCTATATAAACATGACTAGAAATCCAAGAAATACCAAGATACTAGAAAATAGCAAGAAATGACATGTGTAAAACCTCCAATAATGAAGAACCGATAAAAGCGTCAACAACAAAAATGAAAAATAAGATACATACGAATTCCGTTCTCGGTGAACTTGAACTTGTTGTAAAGTAAAAAAAAAGCTCAATAACCTTACATAGAGAAACACCAAGAGACAACAAATAGGAAGAAACAAAGTATGCAAATGATTGAGCTCTCTATAACGATGTGATCAAATTAAACGAACTCAATCTTCCCAACCTCTACGAGTTTAATTCCTCCATGACTTTGACTTTAGGTACGAGGATTAACCGAAATCCCCTTGATAAAGTACCGGGATTAGGATTTTGACTTTAGGTTCAGTCTGCCCAACCTCTACGAGTTGACTGTTTGATATAGACTTTTTTTTCTAACTTTAAACCTAGGGTATGCAAACCACACAAAGCATGTAGTTTGTTTTATTTGTCAAGATGTCCCGTTTGTTTCAGTAACAATCTGACAGAGCCGTCTTCAAATTCAGATACCATAGTACTACAAATCATCGGCTCATACTCCTGCCTGAATGCACAGGAGAAAGGTAGCAGTAGACCTTGGAACCGGCCTCAAATGATTGTTTTGACGCACAAACCCATGGTCACAGTGAGAAAGATCGTCCAGAGCGCACGCACGATCCTCGATAAAAGGTGAGCGGAGGCACATTTTCTCTGCGCCCGCAAATAGTGCCTAGACCGGCAGCACACCCTTGGTCCGTGTGTATATATAGCATGAGTAGGAGCGAGTATTGCCAATGGCTAGAGAACCGTTAGCACAGTTAGACAAAACAGGCTCTTATTTTCAGGAATACCTCCAGGACCAGTATAGTTAATTTGGCTGTACAGAATCTCGCGCAAAACAACACTGTTCTGATAAAAAGCAGGCCATTGTACGCCAATGGCAATAGGGGCTCCATTTAGACAGTGATCCTGCAGTAATGATTGAAACAAGACAAACCGATTATGCAATAATTGCAGGGTTTGTGCCATCGAGCTTTATTAGGTTGCATCATCAGCATGAGTGTGAGCTATGGAAGAGGACAGAAACGTCACCGGCTACAACCTACTAGAGCCATCCTCATCCGAGCGGGGGGCTCCATGTGTCTCCGGCGTGCTGCCGTTCTAGCGAGCTTGGCATGTGAAGCTTGCAGCAGCAGCTACTCAACTCTGTCCAGCCTGTTGTGTTGCTGCCGGCCTACCGCCGTAGTAACTCCGAAGCACGAACGGTGAAGCTAGAAAAAGACGGGAGGAAGCACAGGTGCCCCGATCCCTTGCGGCTCTCGATGAGACCGAAAGAAAGGGTTCTGCCCGTTTCGAGCTCGCACGTTGCCATCTCCATCGATTTCCTTTCTGTTCTCTCTGACTGCACCTCGGCCACCATGTGCGGCGACGTGCGGCGCAGGGTTAAAAACTGAAAAGCGGAGGGCATCTTGCTGAGGGACGACGAGGAAGGCCGCCGAAAGGCGCGGAGGTTTTCGGCAACGGAGCGTGGCGAGCGCAGGACGCAGGGGCCTTTTCAGAGGAGGCCGAGCGGAGCAACGGCGAAGGCGACTTTTGTCCTTGTCGACGAAGCGGCGATGATGATTGATGAACGGTGCTGCGCCTCGAATGGCGTTCGTCGTCGTCAGGATTCTATTCCCGCGCAACACGCCGGCCTCGCTACAGTTTCCGGTGCAGTGCGAGGGTCAGGTGGTCAGGCGGCTCTCTGAATTTTTTGTGAGACCCTCTGCCAATTTGCCAAATCGGTTGTCAAGCTGAGTGACGAAGAGAGACGGTTAGCCCATCCGGCCCATAGAATTTTAGCCCGTGGTTAGATCTCGTTCAATGTTGGCCCATATAAGCCTACCCAGGTGGTCCATGTTATAATGTCTGTGCATTTTCCCAGTAGGCAGTGAAGGAGCCTTTCTGCACTTGGTGGAGCCTTTTCAAAGCCTCCGCCGATCACTTCGAGGCCCACCCAGGATGATTGGGAACAATTGGTAGGATTTGGTTTTAGATAGGATCTACGAGATCGATTTTTTTAATACAAGAAACATGTTCAAATATTCTCAAAAAAAATGAAAACACATATATTTGTTATCTATGCAACATCAAAAATTTGCTACTCTCTCCGATTCATATTACTAATTGACTTTAATATGGATGTATCTAGAACTAAAATGTGTCTAGATACATTCATATTAGAGTCAATTAATATGAACCGGAGGGAGTACTTCAAATTCGACATACATTTAGAGATGCAAAAAATATAAGTTTGGGAGTGAATAGTGTAAAATACTATTAACCCAAGGTTGACACTACTCACAGCAGAATTTGTCTTTTTGATTTCTCTAAATATATATAGAGAGTTTTGAGCTAAATTTTTTTGGAATTGTAAATACCAATGTTAAGGAAATCGGTAATCGTTAACTGCTCGGCCGGCTTGGGAGTAGCGATAAATCGGAATTCGGACGATTAACTGATTTAATCGGTTGGCTATTAATCGGTGCAACCTACACAAATTAGCACTTAAAACAATTTATATAATAAAGATAATAGTATATGATCCTCTATATGTCTCTCCCTACTTCTTTAAAGCCTAAAATCCTAGAAAAAGTTGTGCGCTTCTCCTCCATGACCTAATCTTTAAGGTCGGAGCGAATCGAGATCCACTAGCCGAAGCCGTGTTCCTTCCTTCCACTTCTTCTCCTCTCACATCCGAAGTTTATATTCTCCCACCACCTACCTAGGGTACGACCCCTCTTACACCTCAACCAACTAACCTATTGAAGGCGTCCTCTAGTTCCCCGGACGAGCTCCTCATGGTGATCGAGCTCCTGTATCTGAGGTCTGGGAAACTATGAGTAACTAGTCCGGGAGGGCAAGAAACTATTTGGCAACAGTGTAAATGAAGCTACTGGAGGCTGCAATCAAGTGGGAGCTTCGCAAAATCTACTTTATTGGGAAGGGTAGCGCCTGCATTAGCGATATGGATTGAAAATATTGTAACTTTTTTGACGAAGTGTGGTAGCTAATCGGGAAAATACCTAGTACTCGGACTTTCGGACTGATTAATCGGGCTAAAAGATTAACACAAGAGATTAATGATAATCGACACGGTCACGCCCCTAGTAGCGATTAATCGGCCTAGTAATCGTTGAATCGGCATAGTTTTTGAACAGTGGTAAATACAGACTATAGATATGTTGTAAACTTTTTCCCAATTTTTTCGCGTTTTGTAAATATGATTTTCATGGAATGATCCTATGATCTCACCTAATGAGCTCATCCTGTACAAGTCTCCCCCCAGGATGATTCGAGATTTGTGTGTGTGATTCGTATTACTAGTATTTGGGGCATCATTTGATTCCGCTAGCACCCCCAGTTCTAACCAATGATGGTTAGTGGTAATTATCATAGCCTGCACCGTGGATGGGTTGTGAGATGCGCATAGTTACTTCTGGGACGCTACAAGTACACCCTTTTTAATTGGTTAGAACCATGTTAACTAAGTACCCATATTTCCTTTTGCTCACTACTACAATGTAAAACCTTTTAGATACTCGTAGTATAAAGTGGACTAGGTATGAACTAAAATAGTGATCCAACACGCTAAAACGCTAAAAATATCTTACATTAGTCAATTGGGGGTGGTGGTGGATGGCGGACAAGGGTCACTAGTAGCTCGTTTGGCTCGCATCATTTGGGGTTAGAATCAATGGATTCATTTGTGATTCTAAGAAAAAGTTGTATGGCTGCCATTAAAATTGGTTATGGAATTTAATTGAGAATTAATGGTTTTCATCCTTTGGCTTACTTGAATTCCTCCCGACACCCTATCACCTTTTCTGTGGATTTGCCTATTAAAATGAGATGACCAATGTCATTTCATTTTACAATCTTGCAAATGAAATGAAATTATAGTTGCCAAACCAGTTCTAACAACTGAATTATAGAGTGGAGGCAGATAGCTCCGGCGAACGTTGCAAGCACACGAAAATAGTGAAGCATGAATATCTGACCAAATCGCCCGATCGACACCTAGCTCGCCAAACTTTACAGAGTACTAGTACTACTTTCCGATCCTGACAAATCATGGATTAAGGAGGGAGCGCTCGATAGAATACTCCATAGGTATGAATGGGGCAGGTTGGTGATCGATCCATCGGAACAGGTTGCTGTCCGTGCGAATCTGTGCTCGTTCTGCTTTGTTTATTGAGGGAGCCGATCTGAAATTGGGTCTTGTAGATCGTAGTAGATATGTAAGCATGTATAATACAGTATCCTAAGCTAAGATTAGATAAACAGATTAAAGCTAATCTTTGTGATCCGCCGTTACTAGATTGTTAAAAATTCAACTGGCGTCTTGGGTTGTTGTTGGCCGAGGAATTTGCTCCCCCGGGACACATCGATGCTGACGATTCTTGCCCCTTGACTTGTCAAACTGATTCTTGCTCTTGGTTTTTATATATGAGCTCTTTTTATATCTTCAGCTTCATGATTGTTGTTGCCTGTACCCTCGGAGGCTCATGTAAGCAGTGACTTGTGCAGCCGCCGCCGGGTCCGAGATGTTCAGGCAGGTAGATACTTTTTCTTAGATGAATATGGCCACTATATGCATCAGATACTGAATCTGATGAAAAGTTATCATAAAAAGAGCATTGCAAGAGAAGAAAATTCGCCACATCAGACGCCGTTGCTGGATGCTGGAGGCGGGTTTTCCACGGGAGAAATACTATGTGTCGCTGTCACAGTGCCATACTTCGCCGTTGAATCAAACCGGGGGATAATTAGTCGAAAATCCCTACTCATTTTGTTGGTTGTTAAGAGCACAAGTCAAAAGCTGGGAAAAAAGGATCGGTAAATAGAGTGGTGTACTGGGAGAGTGAATTTTTGTAGCCCCCAGCTACATGTAGCTCCTTTTTTGCAAATTTTGAAAATGGACTTTTGAAGTTTCAAAAATATCTGACAAAAATCTAGATGTAGACAATGATGAGATCTACCAATATGTAAAATTTGAATTCGAGATACCTCATATTCTGGGCAGCAGAAAAATAACAAAATCTGACAGATTTTGAGATTTTGAAATCTGATACTGTTCACACTAATATTGATATCAGAATTTGTCATTTTTGCACAGGTCCGAATATAAGGTATTTCCAGTCCAAAATTTTCACCTTTGTAAATCACAGTATTATCTACGCATAGAATTAATTTGAGATTTTTTTGAAACATTAAAATGATGTTTTCAAATTTTTCAAAAGACGAGATACATGTAGCTCCAGCTACACTTGTGGTTTCCGGGTGTACTAGTAGTCCAGTATCATCGTGTATCTGCGTGTATAGTCTTCGTATCAGAACGATTCAAGCTCCGACAAGGAGATCCGCATCAAGAAAAGGGATCTATCTTTTGACTTGTGCATTGTACATCTGTTTCATGGGCCCAACTGACGTCACCCCTTACGTCGGCGTCCCGGTTCCCTCACCAAACCTTGAAGCATGTCGAACACCAAATCTGACCAGATTATCATTACGTTTAAAAATCATGGGTATAAGGTAAGCTAGTAGCCGCCTAGGACAAAAAAACGTATTTTTATACGTGCCAAAAAATTATACGAAAAAATGTGAATGCTCATGAAGCATGTTCCTACATCATCACAAAATTTCATATCCAAAATCGACATGGACACTGAGAAACAAAAAAGAGAAAACCAGCATGTTGGATATGAAATTTTGTGATGATGTAGGGACATGCTTCATGAGCATTCACATTTTTTCGTATAATTTTTTGGCACGTATAAAAATACGCTTAGACTGCAGATCACTAGTATCATCTAAAGGTTGGTATCACTAGATATGTTCTCGACGAAGAAAGGGCTCGGTCGCTCGCTGCCAATACAAGGCCAATCGTTGCTTGGATTCCAGAAAAGGTGCAGCTTCTTTCCTGGAAATCCTTTTGGGACGTGGAAAAAGGAACACGATCGCAGCAAACAATTCAAATTTTAGCTTGTGAATTTTGAAAGTCCTACGTGTTTTTGTGAGGCACCGGCAGTATATTACTGGTACCTGTTCGCCACGTCCGTTCATTCAGGGCCGATCCATGGATCTGACGCGTCACGTCGGCCTACACCGCACACCAAAAAGTAATGCTGTGGAACATGTAGCTCGTTTTGCAAAAAATCGAAACTGTTTTTTTAACCTGATAAATAAATCATGATATCAAAAATGCTGTGT
This sequence comes from Lolium rigidum, assembly GCF_022539505.1. Classification (NCBI taxonomy): domain Eukaryota; kingdom Viridiplantae; phylum Streptophyta; class Magnoliopsida; order Poales; family Poaceae; genus Lolium; species Lolium rigidum. Next base: position 4,998,524 of record NC_061514.1, on the reverse strand, counting down.
TCTAACAACCTGCAAAATTTCAACTCAAAATACCTTATAATTGAGGTTTTGCGAAAATGACTAAATTTGACATCTATATTAGTTAGCAAACTTTCAAAACCTCAAAATCCGATTTTATCATTTATGTGCAGCCTTAAATATGTGTTTCTCGAGTTCAAAATTTTCACATTGATATAACTCAATATTTTGTACATCTAGATTTGGTTTTCGTTTTTTTAAATTTTTTTTGAAACATCATTTTTCTAAAAACAAGCTACATGTAGCTCATTCTACAAATAAGTCCAAATTTTTTTACGAAACACAGTACAAATATAAACGCTAAAAAATACATACATACACTCATTCTTATGAACGCACATGCGCACATCCTAACTCTTTGAGCACATTCAAAAGAATGAGTTCAAGTAACTGATCCAGCAGGTATTGATATTGATGAAGTCACCATATCGACGGAAACATCACCTTTCGCTGATTGGCTACACTTGTGGTTTCCCTAGGAGCCTGCATTTTTATAGTATGAGCTACATGTAGCTCGTTTTCTAAAAAGAAAATAAAAAATGACATTTTAAAGTTGTACAAATTTTAAATATAAATAAATTTGGAAAATGATTTAGATGTAATGATTTCTATTTATGCAAAATAATTTGGAGTATGATAAACCGCATAGGGAATTCACAAAAAAAAAGGACAAGTAGGTCTGTGCAAAAAAATTCAGATGCCGCTCAAAAAGAAAAGCTTGGAGAAAATGGAAGAGAATCAGAACAAGTATTGCTGCTAGTCCCAGTCGCAACCCCGTGAGAAAAAAAGAGAGAGAGTACACCCTTTCACTTTGCGCCTTGCGCCCTACCTCAACCTAGAAGTGGATGCGATCCTACACACGGGGCCCTCTCGTGCCGCGTGAATACCGCATGGCTGGAAGCTTGGAACATGTCCAATGCTCGGTTTAGCCGATCCCGGAGGGATCAGACTTCCACCGATACATGTTCGCGGAATGGTGGTTTGCGACGGACACTGGCCACGTCATCGACCTTGTGGAGGACACGCCAGCCAATTGGGATAGTGGGCACGTCAACAGAAGACACTATTGCCGATATCCTAATAGCTTTTTACCGAGGTACATGGCGGCTGCAATTTAAGGCGCTCGTGCGGCTGCAATTTAAGGCGCTCGTGAAGGTGCTCTAAGTGCGTAGAAAATTCACACAAAAAACAGAAGCGGGATCGTGCAAAAATATTCTGACACCTTAAAAAAGGTCTGAAATCCAACTTGGCTCACGGGTGCATATAAACTCGTTGTGTGAAAATACATTTTTTAAGGTGTTAAAAAATTCTAAAATAAATTTTTTCATGTATATCTAGACATTTTATTTTCGTAAAAAAAATTCAGGAAAAAAGAATATTTTCTGTGTCCGTGTAGAAAATATAAATTTTAATGATCCAACACGACTACGTACAAGATATTTTTTTTGTCCTTTTTTGTACATGCCACATAAAATGTTGTTTTCTTACGAAAACTTGTGCACGAACATAAAATTTCAGGATGTATACCAGAAATTTTATTTCATAATTTTTTAATATTTTTAAATTATTTTGTATAATAGGTGCATATGCACTTACTATGAGCAAAAACGCCACCAAGTTCCACTGTTATTACTACTGATCCTAGTCCTGTCTCACATAGGAAAACCAGAGTGCAGCCTCTCACTTTTACTCATCCCCACACTGGCAATCTCCTCGAATCCAAACCCATAAATAATCCGTCCGCTCCCACTCCCTCTCCTCGCCACGACTCCACCCCACGAGACGACTCCCGGCAGATGAGATGCTGATGCCCATGCTTCGGTTGCGCCGCCGCCCGCTCTCCGTCTGATCCGTGGGCGAGGTGAGCTCCCGCCGCCGTCCCGCCCGCTCCTCCCCGCCTCGCTCGCTCGTCCGCCGTCGTTCTCCGGGCGGCGCTTTTCCGTTGGATTCTTCCTGCGATATTTCTAAGGGCGTGGGTTGCTCCTCTGATTTGGATGCCTTGTCGTGTAGCCCCCCTCGAACTCTGGGGTTGGGTTTCGGTTTTGGGTGGCTCTCGTTCGTCTCATCCACCCCTCCCTTCCCCGCGGAGAAGATAGATAGCTCGGCGTGGTTTGTTTACACAGTAAACCCCCCCAGAAAAGCTCCCTTTCCACTCTCGCCTTCAGCTATTGTGTAACGCTGCGACTGCGAAAGCTCACTGAAATTCGTGGGGTTAGGACCTTCTGGGCCTCGACACGAGGAAACTTTTTGGAGTTTTTGTTCATATCTGCACTAGGCATGTTCCGTGTTCTCGTGTCTGCTTGACTGCATCCCGATGGATTCAAGAGGTAAAAGAAGTATCCATCCAAGTTTCTCTGATGTTTGTCCTATGTGTTCGTCTTCCTTGATCTCGATGGGTTCAGGAGGTGGGAAATCTCGGGGTGAAAGGGGTTTCTGACTTTTGTGCTCAGTCCTGTTTCTGGAGACGATCATGTTTGAGAAGTGCTTCATGCTCTGGTCAACGGGTAGGGGTTTTAGTGCGGATTATGCGCATCTCTGTGCAACGAACTGTATGCGTTGGATTGGTTAGCTAACGAGGTCCTTCTGTTACGCGTTGACCATTTGGTGAGTGAAACATTTGTTGGTTAGCTACCCAAGTCTCTGTTACCTGTTGGCAGTTCAGTTAGTGCAGATGTTCCTTGGAAATTGATGTTGCAACCATTACAGAGATTGTTTAGCTACCAAAGTCTGAGTCGATGCTTGCAGGTGACTGGCTGAATTCTCACTCTCGTTTTATATGTTTATTTCTTGAATTCAGGGGAGTATCAGGACTGAGCGAGGACTGAGGGGATTGCTAAGGGGGAGGTGCGGAGATGGGGTTCAAACCACTGGAATGGTACTGTCGGCCTGTGAAGGATGGGACGTGGTCTCATGCCGTCGAGAGCGCGTTCGGGGCATACACACCCTGCGGCATTGACACCTTGGTGGTGTGCATCTCGTACCTCGCTCTCTTCGGCGTTTGCTTCTACCGGATATGGAGGACGACCAAGGACTACACGGTGCAGCGGTACAAGTTACGCTCGCCGTACTACAACTATCTGCTTGCGCTGCTTGTGGTGTACTGCATAGCAGAGCCGCTGTATCGGATCGCCACCGGTATATCCATCATGAACTTGGATGGGCAGTCCAGCCTTGCTCCATTTGAGGTGAGAAGTCTTTGCTTGACCGTATCATATTATGTTTTTCGTGCTTGAAAAGTATATTTACCGAGAATTGTGGGGCTAGCTTGCCAATGCTTGTACGGTGAAAACATACCGTGTTTGGTATGCACCTCACAAGTGACTAGGAATATGAATTTATTCTCTTTCCTGCAAATGGACCTTTACTTGTGAGGTTTTGATATCAGTAATGGAAAAATGCTGAAGGAGTATGTAAGCTAAAGTTAAAAGTGTGACGATATATAAGCTAAAGTGTGGCGATAGTTGGCAGTGGCTATATATGCAAATCCTTCTAAAAGTGTACCTGTACCATATACGTGTCTACTTTAGCCTTTTCAGTTACTAGAAGTTCCACCTTTCTACAGATTACTTCATTGGTCATCGAGAGTGTTGCTTGGTGCTGTATGCTCGCAATGATTTTGGTGGAGACAAAAATTTACATCACCGAGTTTAGATGGTACATCCGGTTTGTGGTCATATATGTATTGGTTGGAAAAGCTGCCATGTTCAATGTTGTGCTTCCAGTGAGGCAGTACTACAGTTCAAGGTATCATTTGTAGCATCATCATTCTTGATGAATCTTATTCGATCGTTCACCCAAAGGTTTACCCGGTTTACATGCCTCTGCAGGCAGGCTAACTTTTTTTATTTTCCTTACGCAGTTCAATATTCTACTTATACTGCAGCGAGATAATATGCCAGGTTTGCCTCTTTGTTGTCTATTCCCTCTGTTCCTTTATGCAAGGTGTACTTTGACTACCCAAATTAAATTAAAGAATTAATCAATAATTATTCGAATAATAGATGTATTACGTTATGCCATAATGATACTATTGGATCCGTCTTTAAAAGCACCTCCTTACGATTGTGATTCTGTAATGAGAACTTACTTTACAAGATATTTATGGTCAAAGCTCATACATCGTTGAAATGCACCCCATGTCTCGAAGTCGATGGAGTAATACTCATATTCCAGTGATTTCTGGTGTACACTGAACGCATTTTTCTGCAGTGCTTGTTTGGAATTCTTATGGTGGTGTACCTGCCTAGCTTGGATCCCTACCCAGGTTATACTCCAATCAGGAGTGAGCTGCTTGTTGATAATACTGATTATGAGCCTCTGCCTGGAGGAGAGCAGATTTGCCCTGAGAGGCATGCCAATATATTCTCTAGTAAGTAGATATAAATCATTGCACAATATCGGATAGTCATATAGTACTTATTTTCTGTCCTCGTGAGTTTTCTAGAGGTGTATTGATATCAATATTCTTGCCTTGTTTTTTCTAGGGATATTCTTTTCATGGATGACTCCTCTAATGCAACAAGGATATAAAAGGCCCATCGCCGATACTGATATCTGGAAATTAGATGATTGGGACGAGACTGAAACATTGTATAACCGGTATGTTGTGCTACTGTTTTGGCTGAAATAAGGAAATACCTATACATGCAAATCTAACATTAGGATCTTGTCTCAGATTCCAGAAATACTGGAACAAGGAACTTCAAAAACCAAAACCATGGCTGTTACGAGCTCTCCATAGCAGCCTTGGTGGAAGGTAAACTTAGAGATACAATAACCATATTTCTTTAAACCTCTAGCGTCTGCTACTTGCAGTTTTGTGCTTACATGCTTATTTTCCTTGACTTTCAGGTTCTGGCTAGGAGGATTTTTTAAGGTATGTAGATATATCCAGCCTGTTATTTTAGAAGATCCATCCTTCAGTTTACTTTTTGTATCTGTTCAATGACAACCATCTGCCGTGAACCTGGTAACCATCTTCGCCCCCAAATTTGTAGATTGGGAATGATGCTTCACAATTTGTTGGCCCAACTGTGTTGAGCCTCCTGTTAGAGGTATGGTACTAATTTCATGGCATCTCAGAGTCATTGTTGCAAACTGCATCTGTTATACTATGAATTTTTTGTTTCCACCATACACAATCGACCACTAAAGTAATTTTAGAACGGCACCCACTGAGAAACCTTGCATACCTTAAATCCTAAATGCTAAATATTAGATTCCCTTTGCTCTTGCCTAGTAGAGGTGCTATCGGCCTATTGTTAGTTGTGCCGCTAATGGTTGGTATTTTTCTGTCAGTCGATGCAAAAAGGCGATCCTTCTTGGAATGGGTACATCTACGCTTTTGCAATCTTTGCTGGAGTGGTATGTATTATTTTCCTCTCTTACAAAACACATTTCCTTGCCTCCATGTACTTGAACTCCCAAGCAACAACTGTGCTTTGGGATTTGGAAAACTCTTTATGCTTTTTAACACTTCCTCTATTCTTCCTCAGTCTCTAGGAGTTCTTGCTGAAGCACAGTACTTTCAGAATGTCATGCGTACTGGTTTCAGATTGAGGTCTACATTGGTAAGTGTTATATAATCAAAGTACAATCACGTGCATTTTGGCTTTCTGTTAAGAGGTGGAGTCAACAGGCACAGAAGTCATTGTCCCACTTGTTTCGAGGTCACTCTTATTTCTACTTATGGCCAACCTGGGGCTTGCACTTCCTCATTTGTGTAACATGCACATGTTTTCATAGTTTATACTTCACTGCTAATTAACAAGCTTAGCTCTCTCAGCTGCCCGTATACGAAAACATCTCGTTTCTGAACTAATACCTGGTTGGTTAGTTATATCACTTCTTTTATGGTCCAGTAAGGCCCATATGAAACCCTAGCCTGCCCAGTAAGGCTAGGGTTTCATATGGGCCTTACTGGACCAACACTGTCTTACTGGGCTAATATAGGCTAGGGTTTCATATGGGCCTTACTGGACCAACACTGTCTTACTGGGCTAATATTAAAGGAATATTAGACCTTATATGCGCTGAAAAATGCAACCGGCTGGCTCTCCTGGTGTGTCCGTACAAAACGCTTAAGCGCGCCTAAGCGCCGCTTAAGCGGTGATTGCTCTAGGCGTTGGCCTACCGCTCGCTTAGCGCTTACCGCTTTTTTGAACCTTGTTGTAACTACAGAGCCATAGAGCAAGTTGAAAAACCACTGTAGTCTTTATACACGCCAAGTACTCATTATGTTTTAGGTATCACTTCATCAGGTTTAAGAGGTTTGTGACTTTTTTCTGTTCTTCCACAGATTGCTGCTGTTTTCCGCAAGTCCTTGCGTCTGACCAATGATAGCCGTAAGAAGTTTGCTTCTGGGAGGATAACGAATTTGATTTCAACCGATGCAGAGTCTCTTCAGGTATGTCAATAAAGCTCAATCATTATTATGTTGTTAGGGAGGAGGGGAAAATGGTGTGTGCATACTATTCGTGCTGGTCATTTATCTCATTTTGCACGCTTCTAATTTATATCTTCACATCTGCAGCAAGTATGCCAGCAACTTCACAGTCTATGGTCTGCTCCTTTCCGTATTGTTATTGCCATGGTTCTGCTATATGCACAACTAGGTCCTGCAGCATTAGTTGGTGCCCTCATGCTGGCCCTTTTGTTCCCAATCCAGGTATTTTGTCTTTAGGCTTGGGTGATTATGAAAACTGTTGCATCTTGAAGTGCTTCTATGCATTTATTTTTAGTTCCAAGCATTACTAATATTTTAGTGGTGATGCCATTGGGTGCTACATATACCAGAGAAAGTTGTTTTTTAAGTAAAATGTAGAATGGATAGTTCGCAGTTGCAGAGCATATCTGTAGCACATTTTATTCATTAGGATGTTTTATCTCTTATAAATTACACTTGTTTTACTCTTATTTCTTTGAAACTGTGAACACATATTTTGTGCTCTAAACATTGGTTTGTCGGGCTAACCTTTTCATGTATTTATTTTATCAGACAGTTATCATAAGCAAAATGCAGAAACTTACCAAAGAAGGATTGCAAAGGACTGACAAGCGAATCAGTCTCATGAACGAAATATTAGCTGCTATGGATACTGTCAAGTATGCATATGTTTACTTATACTTTCATTAGAAGTAATACTCGTGTAATGTGTTTTAGTATAAAGAGTCTCAAATGTTTCCTTGTTCAGATGTTATGCTTGGGAGCAAAGTTTCCAGTCAAAGGTGCAGGACATCCGTGATGATGAACTGTCCTGGTTTCGCAGTGCTCAGTTGCTCGCCGCGGTATGTTCGTTTTCGTAGTTACATAAGATTTTCTTGCAGATAAGCTGTCTTTCACTTGCTCCGAGTTTCATTATGTAGTGTATCGATCTGTTCATTATTATGTTTTTTAATCATGCGTCGTCCATTGCCATAAGAGAATCAGAGTTCCATATTATAGGACCAACTGCATTGGTGCTTCCTGAATCCTGATCCTATGGGGGTTACCTTACATTAGCTTAGTTTCTTTACATCAAAATAGAATTGGGAGCTTTTACATCACTATTTCTTTGCTTTCCATCATTTTTCTTACCTTTTCTTGCTTGTTGCAGCTGAATAGCTTTATCCTCAACAGTATCCCTGTCGTTGTCACTGTGGTTTCATTTGGTGTGTACTCTCTGTTGGGGGGTGACTTGACAGCAGCAAAGGCGTTTACCTCTCTTTCACTATTTGCTGTTCTAAGGTTCCCACTTTTTATGCTACCAAATCTGATAACTCAGGTGAGCAAAATGGTGTAAATCTTGTTTTCGTGAAGTTATTTCACAAGAATACTAACAGGTTAAGATTGATCTATTAGATTACTAGATATTTTTTTTATGCCAAGGAAGTTAGATAATTGATAGCGTTTTAATTGTGAACAAATGATGGCTTGGCATGGTTTGCTGTTCTCTCTTCGGGAATTCTTTCATATGGTTGCCTTACTACTTATTTTTCATTTAAATTCAACAGGTTGTGAACTGTAAGGTTTCACTGAAACGGCTGGAAGATCTCCTCTTGGCTGATGAGAGATTACTTCTGCCAAATCCACCTATTGATCCTGAGCTTCCAGCAATTTCTATCAAGAATGGAAATTTTTCGTGGGAATTGCAGGTACATTTGTTCCAAATGTGGTTATTTACGTGCCAATGAAGTTTATACTTATGACTTACGCCTGCAACATTACACTGAACACTAATTTTCTGACCCTGTGGCTCAGTTACTATTTAAAAGAAATACACAGCCTCATAGAGTAGCAGTCTAGCATGCTTCATTAATGGGAATGATGACTGCAAAAAAGCAGCTAATTAAATAACAGTTCACATATGTCTTTTTGTTCATAAATGAATTGGTTGTTAGTTTGAGGAAGAGCTATGAACAGTCATTTCGGATATTATATCCATTTTCCTCTTATTTTTATGACATTGATTGAAAACTATTTTTTTGAAACATTGGCAGGCTGAGAGACCAACATTATCAAATGTCAATCTGGATGTACATGTTGGCAGTTTAGTTGCAATAGTAGGAAGTACCGGGGAAGGGAAAACTTCACTTATTTCTGCAATGCTTGGGGAGATAGCACCAGTATCAGGATCAGATGCCTCGGTGGTCATTCGTGGATCAGTGGCTTATGTTCCTCAAGTTTCATGGATCTTCAATGCTACCGTGAGATACAGTACCTTTATTGTTTTAGTTCTGCTAATTGAATCCTTTGTGAATGTACAGAGATATAATTATGATCTCTACAGGTCCGGGACAATATATTGTTTGGGGCTCCATTCCAACCCCCACGTTACGAGAGAGCAATAGATGTCACTTCATTACGACATGACCTTGACCTGCTCCCAGTAAGTTCTAACTGTGTCCAGTTAACAAAAATCATCCCAGGAGACTTTGGAAAATATATCTACCATTTGACTGAGTGACCTTTGCTGGATATTTTTTTAATTTATTTGCAAACTGACAATGGATTTGCATGTGCTTGTTCTCAGGGTGGTGATCTCACAGAAATTGGAGAAAGGGGAGTTAATATTAGTGGTGGGCAAAAGCAAAGAGTTTCAATGGCAAGAGCTGTTTATTCTGATTCAGATGTGTACATATTTGATGATCCACTGAGTGCATTAGATGCCCATGTTGGTCGACAGGTGCATTCATCATCTTGCATCCTTTGCAGTCATTGCTTTTTCCCTTTATAATATTCTTGTACTCGCAAACTCAACAATTACAAGTTCATAATGGTGCTTCTTTGGTTGGTATGGTCATATTTTTATCCTGATCTTTTCACACCCATGGGGCCAATAGACAGGATCAAACACTAACACCGACGATCTTGCTCCAAGACATGTCCCTTTACCCAGGGATATTGTCAAAATTTAATTTGATTTCAACAGATATCCAATATATCCTCACAGCTGAATTTGCAATTCATTGTTATTTTAGGGTCACAATTCATAGTTCAGATAACTGAAGTCGAAAAGAGAGGAAAATGTTGCACAAATTGTCCAAATGTTTTCCAGATACTGGATTATCAAAGTTAAAATAATAAGAGTTGACTTTATGCATTGTTTAGGCGAGCCATATTTCTGGTGCCAGTTACTCCAAGGTCCTCCCTGCTTGGTAGTAAAGCCAATTACTAAATGACATTTCTGAATTCAGGTATTTGATAAATGTATCAAAGAAGAACTACGACACAAAACTCGGGTCCTCGTTACCAATCAGCTGCATTTCCTGCCATACGTGGATAAAATACTGCTAATCCACGATGGGGTAATTAAAGAGGAAGGCACCTTTGATGAACTTAGTAACACTGGGGAGTTCTTCAAGAAACTGATGGAAAATGCTGGAAAGATGGAGGAACAAACAGAAGAGAAACAAGACGAAAGCAAACCAGTGGATGACACAAAACAAACGCTAAATGGAGACATTGTAATTGCTGATGGTGGTCCGCAGAAGAGCCAGGACAGTTCCAGTAAAACCAAACAGGGGAAATCTGTTCTTATTAAGCAAGAGGAGCGTGAAACTGGAGTTGTCAGCACAAAGGTTCTTTCACGGTAAAGCTTGCAATTGTGCAATATCATATTTGATGTATAATATAGAATAGGGAAGAAAAAAGGTATAAGGAGAAGGAAATGAGCTGATGATTACACATTTATCTATATTAGATTTCTCTATGTTGCATTAAGCTCAGTGCTGCTTAATGTTTAGTCGTTCATATATGATTTTCAATTAGATTTATTGCGCTAATACATCTTATGAAGATATAATTAGTGATAGTGCTGATTATAGATCATGATCCCTGGAAAATATGCTCAATTTCTTTATTTTGCAGCTACAAAAATGCAATGGGAGGGATTTGGGCCGTGACCGTTCTCTTTTTGTGCTATACATTGACTGAAACTCTACGCATTTCAAGTAGCACATGGTTGAGCATTTGGACTGAGCAGGGTCCTTTGAAAATCCATGGCCCTGGATACTACAATTTAATTTATGGCATTCTTTCTTTTGGGCAGGTACTTATGCACATATATATACATATTTTGCACTTGTTTTTGTGTCTTTATGTTTGATTGAGTATGCATCAAACTGACAATGTGATATTTTGGTTTAGGTTCTAATCACTCTTACGAATTCTTACTGGCTAATCATGTCAAGTCTTCGAGCAGCGAAGAGATTGCATGACTCCATGCTCCGGTCTATATTAAGAGCTCCCATGGTATTTTTCCATACCAATCCACTTGGACGTATCATCAACAGATTTTCAAAGGATTTGGGTGACATAGACCGGAATCTTGCTGTGTTTGTCAATATGTTTATGGCTCAAATATCTCAGTTGCTCTCAACATTTGTTCTCATCGGTGTTGTCAGCACCATGTCCCTTTGGGCTATCATGCCACTTCTGATTTTATTTTATGCAGCCTATCTCTATTACCAGGTAATTTCATAACAGATTGTTTTTAAACAACTGTCATTTTGTCGTTACTTTTACCTTATGGACATTTTATAACTGTATTCTCAGGCGACATCTCGTGAGGTAAAGCGCATGGATTCCATTACTAGGTCTCCTGTGTATGCTCAGTTTTCAGAGGCACTGAATGGTCTGTCCACAATCCGTGCCTATAAAGCTTATGATAGAATGTCAAACATCAATGGGAAATCAATGGACAACAACATCAGGTTCACGCTCGTGAACATGAGTTCAAATAGATGGTTAGCCATCCGTCTGGAAACATTGGGAGGTATCATGATATGGTTCACAGCAACATTTGCTGTCATGCAAAACCAGCGAGCAGAGAATCAGAAGGCCTTTGCTTCCACAATGGGTCTTCTTCTTACGTATACTCTCAATATAACCAATTTGCTCACAGCTGTTCTTCGTCTTGCTAGTCTAGCTGAAAATAGTATGAATGCTGTTGAACGTGTGGGAACATACATTGAGTTACCTTCTGAGGCTCCTCCTGTCATTGAGGATAACAGGCCACCTCCTGGCTGGCCATCGGCTGGTATCATAAAGTTTGAAGATGTTGTACTTCGGTACCGACCAGAACTTCCTCCTGTTCTTCATGGAATATCATTCATTATTAATGGAAGTGAGAAGGTAGGAATCGTTGGCAGAACAGGTGCTGGTAAATCTAGCATGCTTAATGCATTGTTTCGTATCGTGGAACTGGAACGAGGGAGAATATTGGTTGATGGTTGTGACACTTCTAAGTTTGGAATTTGGGATCTGCGGAAAGTTTTAGGAATAATACCACAGGCACCAGTCCTGTTTTCAGGTTTGTTACTGAAAGTACATGAGTTATTCATATTTGTTTTATGTAAATTATTCTATAAAGAAATCCAAATATGCAGCTGTAGCTTATTTTTAAGACTTATATTATGTATTTTAATGATTGTATTATGAATGTCTATCCAGGTTCTATTCGCTTTAATCTGGATCCGTTTGGTGAGCATAACGATGCGGATCTATGGGAGGCTCTTGAAAGGGCTCATCTGAAGGACGTCATAAGGAGGAATGCTCTAGGCCTAGATGCTGAGGTATGCTGCGTGTTTGCCTTATCTCGTACAGTTAATATATTCTTGAATATGCTGTTCTTTTGACAAATGATAAATGCTTGCACAAATATATCTGTTTCTGGTGCCAGTCTAACAGTGGCAAATGGAACTCATAAGCGTCTGGCAATCTATATAGTCCTAGAAATTTGTAAAGGGATTCCTAAACAATAGACTACTGCTGTTCTCAGCATCCAGAATGGAATGCTGAATAAGCATTTAAACCTGAGTTTTGGGGTCCCCTTTACCTCTTACAGTAGCGGGCTTGTTCTTCTAAGAATAATCAATACACAAAATGTTCATTGAGAATCACTTTATTGACAGGTTTCTGAGGCTGGTGAAAATTTTAGTGTTGGACAGCGACAGCTGCTGAGTTTAGCTCGTGCATTGCTACGAAGGGCAAAGATACTTGTTCTGGATGAGGCAACAGCAGCAGTTGATGTTAGAACTGATGCTCTTATACAGAAGACAATCAGAGAAGAATTCAAGAGTTGCACAATGTTGATAATTGCTCACCGCTTGAACACCGTCATTGACTGTGACAGGTTACTCATTCTAAGTTCTGGGCAGGTATGATACTGAATAGAGCTTTGTTCTTTCACTCCTGGGCATTTATCTCGTCTGAGTAGAGCTTTGTTCTTTTCATATGCAATCATATATGGTTAATTCTACTTGTCCCAACTGCACAATACTATGTACCTTGAACTAAAATTTTGAATCATATTTTTCAGATTCAGGAATTTGACACTCCTGAGCATCTTCTGAGCAATGATGAAGGTGCTTTCTCCAAGATGGTTCAGAGTACAGGGCCTAGCAACGCGGAATATCTCAAGGTAATCTTGCATCTGCTACCATCTTTATCATTTATAATCTTGCCATGTTATTCTGCGTAGAATATAGCCAATAACACATGTATATCATTAACTTCGGACTACTGCATCTATATCATGTAATCCATGATATATTCTTGGCTTCAGTTCATAGCTGCCTTACTTTCAGTTATGACATTGACATGTATTCTGATTCAGTTTTTTGTGCAAAATATTAACAGAGTCTCGTACTTGGGGATGGTGAGGAGAGGATGCGGAGGGAAGAAAGCAAGTTGCAGGATATTCAGAGGAAATGGGTCGCGTCTAACCGATGGGCTGTTGCTGCGCAGTTTGCACTTGCTGCTAGCCTTGCGTCATCACACAGTGACCTTCTCTCACTGGAGGCCGCTGAGGGAAACAACATCCTGAGGAAAACGAAGGAGGCAGTAATCACCCTGCAGAGCGTCCTCGAAGGGAAGCACAACACTGAAATCGAGGAATCACTCACTCAGTTTGAGGTTCCACCTGATAGGTGGTGGTCGTCACTTTACAAAGTCATCGAAGGTACTTTCACAGCTTAGTTTCACTTTGTGGCATGCTTTCACACCTTTCCATTACAGTAATACTTCGAAAATGCTATAAAATGCGTGAAATGGAGTACCATAGTCCTTGGCATCATAATATACCTTCCAGTCGCCACTGCCAGGGTCTTTCGTTATTCAGTACGTAGTTCCTACTAATTTGAATATGCTGCTTTCAGGCCTTTCCACGATGAGCAAACTGGGACGCAACCGTCTACGGCAACCTGCGTATAGTTTTGAAAACCACGGCGCTATTGACTGGGATCAAATTTAGATATAGAACAGCGCAGTGCAGCACGGCTGAATCCCTGGAACCGCATCGGCGGGTAGGCTGGAGGTGCAGTTACTCACGGCCTGTTTAATTATTTAGTCTTTGTACATTGTGGCACTGAGTGTGGGAGTCAGAAATCAACCAGTAGAAGATCCATCCTCACGCCTATCTGAAGGCGAATAACAAGGGGATCTAGCAGCCAGACGGGGATTCTTGTACTTGGCATTTACAAGGGTTACGTTTTCTTGCGCACAATCTCGACAGTCTGAAATTTTGATAATTTTGCGGCAATGGAAGTGTATGTGGATTCATATGTTCTGCTGATCATATTATTATTTTTGTAAGACAGATCGAGTTTGTTCTTTGTTCACTACGTTGATTTTCTCCTGCACATAACTAGGGAGCACCATTATGCGAAGTGTCTGGGTTGTCCCATCGCGGAGACGTTCCGGGCTCTGCATATTGCCATTGCCTAGCAGGCACGGCACTGCAGCATGGCAGTCCCTTTCCTCGCGCGGCGAGGTATCGTCAATCGCGTCGGCCAGCATGCTGACTGCCAAGGGTCTGGGCTGGTATGGTATGGTCGACGCGGCATCGAGTTGCACGCAGGCTCATGCTACTACTCCTACGGTGCTACCGTGCTACTCTACAAACTGTGCTCCGTCCAGGTGCGCTGCTCTTGCCACTACGGTGCTAGTACCAAAAACTGTACCCCAACCTGCTTTTCGGTGCTTGAAACCCCATCAACCATTGCTTCTAGCTCAAATCTCAACACTATCATTATTTATTACTCCACATTACACTCGAGAGTACACTAAAGAACAGCGCTGCTTTCTGTTTATTGGAGTGAGATCCATCAATCGGGTGGGTCGGTGTGACTGACGATGATTACAAACAAAACAAATGGTGGGATCCTGTCCTTACGCAACTGCAACCTAACCTAAAACAAGCTCAACTCACCGCTATTGCAAAATGAATAACAGGCAAGGGGGACGGACACCAAATCTGTATATGAAATGAGCACTCTATATAACTCTCTGCTGCTCTGTTCCACATTGCTGCGGTTGCTTCAGCTTCAGTCGAAGATCTCCCACTTCGTCGTCACAGGGGGAGCGTTGTCGAACGTCTCCCATTTCGTCGTCACCACCACCGCCGCCCGCTGCTGCAGCCTCGCGTTGGACACCTTGAGCACGTCCAGCGCCTCCACGCACTTCTGCACCCTCTTCGCCTGCGCAAAACACTCAAATCAGTCAGATTCTTTTTCTTAAGTCACTTGAGAGTTGCACTTTCTCCACTGATGCACCTCCACCAGTCACCAGCACTACATGAATTATAAGTTTCTGGGGAAATTGTTTATCCGCATGCCATCATCTCGGAACAGAAAGTAAAGGGGTTTTTCGGCTCTAATCTCCAGGTGGCATGGAGATATCATCACAGAAAATGATGAAAGTCATCGCACTTCTCCCTACTAATCAACAGTCCCCAAACTTTTGGTTTCTTTGCTTCTTCTTGTGATCTACCCAAGTACCCAACAGTCTATGTCAATCTACCTTTCTTGTCGACTACTCCTTGCACACCACGGTCAGAAAGCAGATTTTTATCTGTAGCTTAGTACGGAGTAGAAGATTTGCTTAGAGTATCATTGGAAGCTACTAGGCTGCATGCGACGCGTCCAGGGTCAGCTAGCTGGCACCAAAAGGTGGTATCTACCTAACATTTGCATCTGGCGAACAAGGCTGTTGTAGGTAGAAGAATTCATGTGCTGGTACTGGACCATGTGTTTTCCAGGAAGAAACCAATGAGACTGTGACGGCTCCAGGGCGCATGTAGGGCACTCCCCCACAGGCCATCTTCATCGCGATCGAGCGCTTATCCTACTGCTCATGGCACTGCTTGCATTGCATGCAAGCGCAATGATGGAAAATCGCACAAGCCGACAGGCCCAACGCCACGCATCAAGGGTAAGTATTGTACCAGAACCATATTAGTGCAGTGAATGGGGAGTGTACCTGGATGTTCTTCTGCGAGGAGGAGTCCCCGTCGGCGGGGATGGTCTCCAGCTTCACGGCGTGCCGCATGAGCAGCTCGATCAGCGTCGTGATCTGCACCTCCGCCACCTTGGTCCCGCCGGAGACCGACTTGTCGATGCTTGTTACCTGGGCAGATCAGAATCACAGCGTCAGAGGCGGAGTCGTTGAAACAGAATCGCGTCGTCAGAGCCAGGCATTTGGGGCAGCAATGATGAACGCGCGAGCATCCATCCTTGT